>NC_045559.1:159102387-159264274 GCF_009819795.1 Aythya fuligula
TTTTTTTTTTTTTCTTGAATTTTTTTGTTTGCTTTTTATTTTTTTTTTTTTCAGTGATTTTCTTTCGGATTTTAGAAAACAAAATACATAAAAGAAAATGTTTTCCAGTGTTGACTGTAGCTTCATGCTAGAACATTTTGCAAAAATAATTGAGACAATTCTGTTTACATTTTATTTTCTCTGTCACTCTTTTATTTTTTTCAGATTAAATAGAAAAGAGTAAACAAAACAAAAACCAAAAACTGCTAAGTGTTAGACCTAAATAGAGTTAGCTAGGATCACAGTTCCTACAGATCATCTTATCAGATCTCTGTACAGTGCAGGAGTTAAATAACTGTTATTGTGTACTTTTCTCTCATTTTTAACACTGGAGACTACTCTGACTTTTTTCTTTTGACCCTGAAGACATCATCTCTACTGTAGCTTTAGGGCACCTTTGTCATTGATGCTTTCAGGAGATGGGTGTGATTCCAAGCACTCACAGATACAGCCTTGGGATATCCACTCCACCCTTTTGTTTTCCCACACATGGTCATGGTCTGTGACTCTGACCTCATCCTTGTCAATGTGCCCATATTGATATACATGCTGAGTGGGAAATATCTATAAGCAGAGAACTTAAAGTGAGAAATATATGCACATCTCAATACGTTCTGTCTCACAAGTCCTGTAAGCCTTTTAGCAAAGTACTTTTAAAAGTTTAGTTCAGATGCTGACAGGCAAAATTCTGTCAGTGTTTCATAATAAGAAACACTTCAAGGAGTTGTCCCTTGTCCTAGAAATTAGAATAGAAACTGATGCATTATCCATTTAACTTTCAGCAGTTTATCTATATAGTTTTCTACTGTCTGTATATTTATAAACTAAGAGTACCTGTCTTGAAATTCTACACAGGAAATCAGGGACTCTATATGATATTTTTATATTAGGCTTATACCAGAAAGTATCTTTTTGCAACCAAAAGCAACAAAATGTATAAATATTTTAATTAGAGATCTAAGTTTAGGATAGCTATCCTGACAGTACAGATGTGTGACTGAGTCACTTCAAACTCTAAGTTTTCACTGCAGTTAAATCTATACATTCATTCCTACTTTCATAACTAATCAAGCTGACATTTCATGTTTGAGTGCTATGCAGATCTGAAGTCTAGCTGCTGAGTCCTTAAAAAGTGTAAAAGCTGTTTGTATGATAAGATATTGCATGTTATCAAAACTGATATGAACAGTCATTTAGCAAACAGTAGGAATAAGGTGTCAAATTGCAGAGCTTTTTTTTTTTTTTTTTTTTTTTTAATGTCTGTGTACAACATTAGATGAAATAAAGCTTTTCAGTTTTATTGTATTAGTAGTTATTATATTAGCAGTTCAGATATAATAAAACTGCAGTTTCATTAGCACTGCACAGATTTGGTTTCATTCCTGAACTAGTACAGTACAGTCATGAAACAGAATAATGCCTGATAAAAGAGATAGATCTTTTGTGTCTAATACCATTCTGAATCTTATAGGTTCTATATAATCTGCATATCCAGGCCATGTCTATCTTTAATCCTCTGTGTTTTAATCCAAAGAAAAGAGAAGATCCTTACCTCTACCAGGGGTTTTCCACCTCAAAATTGAAGTAATAAATATTTTTATCAGGTGTAAAATGATATTAAGAGTTCTGTGTCTTGGATGACTATATTCTGAAGATGTATCAAATGAACCAGTCCCTTAATTTGATAACAGTTTACCTAAATGACCCTCTACTGAAGCACAGATGCAACACCAAAGTACTGCTTTGGTTGCAGTTGATGTCTAGCTCAAAATGGTTGTTTCTGAGCTCAAGAGGCTCAATTGGCCTTAAGAGGTCACCAGCTTTGCATTGAATTTGAAAGGCTTACCAGAACTGAGGCTTACCGGGTTTTCTCCGGTATTGTCTTGACCTGGGTGGAAATTTCTTTTAGCATGTTCATGTATGACTGCAGTCCTTTTTAATATTTTTTTTCCCACACTTACTGTTACATTTTACAAATCTTTGAATAGTATAACCTTATTTTTATATATTTAATAATAACAAATACTTATATTGTGTAGGATGGAATATCTATCACTAGCAGAACAATTTAATGTAGAGGACTATAGAATTAGGATAATAGTAGTGCTTTGCAAGTGGGTGACACAGGATGTAGTTGGAAGGATATACATGATATTCATGCATGGGACATTAAGAGAGAGGTATAGGCTGACAAAGGAATCTTCAGGCATCTGAACATTCAGGAGGCAGGTAAAGAAATACAGGCTTGAGGGCTGGGTAAAACAAGTTCTAGAGGTAACAAAAGGAACAAAAGGAAGTGTCAAAATAAATAAATAATTCAGACACTATATAGACAACAAATTTGGATCTACTGTGGAGCTGCAAATCAGTGAAGTAAAGAAATGGTGTAAGAGCATCAGAAAACATAAAAAATAGTCTCAGCTTAATCCTAGAGTGAGGAAAAGGAATCCATCCATATCATATTCCTCCTCACAAAGAAACCTTGTCAGTAAAATCACACTTCTGACTGAGAACTGATGATGCTGAAAGCTGAGTGTAACTGTCTTCCTGGAAGTGAAGCTTTCAACATTAGGACGCAAACAGACAGTGGAAGGGTGAGCAAAACATCTAAGGAAGGGGGGTTCACTAGGAAATGTGCATAACATTTCTAACTATTACTATTTTCTGCCACACTCTTTTTTATTTTATTTTATTTTATTTTATTTTATTTTATTTTATTTTATTTTATTTTATTTTATTTTATTTTATTTTATTTTATTTTATTTTATCTATTTTATTTTATTTTATCTATTTTATTTTATTTTATTTTATTTTATTTTATTTTATTTTATTTTATTTTATTTTATTTTATTTTATCTATTTTATTTTATTTTATTTTATTTTATTTTATTTTATTTTATTTTTATTTCTCTTTTTTTTTTTTCTTCTGTGATAATTAAATCTGAATTAGCAGTAATTTATTGATTTGAAGCATAAGATTTCCATTACACTAAGTGTAAATTGTTGGCTTGTCTTTCTGTTGTTTCTTTTTTACACATTTGAAACTTTCAGTGTAGCAAATACATATCATATATTATGTGGTCTGGGATGGATTCTACCTGGCCGGGTCATCCTATACTGTGTTATGGGGCAGATGAAGTGAACTGAGATACATAATCATCTGTCTCATACAAGAATGTGAATTCTGCAAATGTACATGAATGTACATTCTGCGAATGTAAAAAAATTCCATGTTACCATATCTCCGACCTACTACAAGAAGCTGTTCTGTGAACACAATTTTTCCAAGTGCATCATACACAGACATGTAATTTCAATATTCAACTGTACTTCTCTTCTTTTAATGTCACCTCTTGCACAGAAAGAATAGTTCCTCTTTCCTCCCCACATCTTTGATGTACGACTTGATCCTTAGACTTATATGACACAAAATTTATCATCAAAGTTTCAGACTATTTAAGGAAAGTTCATTCCTAGAATGGAGTTAGTCATCCTGTAGTAACCACAGCCCTTATCCTCATCTCATCTCCTCTTTTGCTAGTACTGTCTAAGAACACTTTCATGCCACCCACTTCCACAAACAGCTGTTGTAGCTTGTGGAATATTCTGAGAGAAAACATGCCAGATGGCAATCATAGCAGGTAGTACTGCTGCCAAAACGTGTACAAAAAGAAATAATTTTACTTTTCTCCCTCACCCCCCAAGGGTTCTATTAAATATGAGGGAGGGGGGAAAAAGTAGGAAAAGGATATCATAAAATGGTGGTATCATTCTGGATAAAAGTTGACTCTAGTACAAAATTTGAACAGTATATGTGCTAAATTGCACACCTCCACATGTACACATGTACTCCCACATCCCCACGCACTGACACTTTGAAAGTTATTGAGATGTATTCATATCACATCTAAGATGTACTCAGTTTTCTGGGGGGAGGTGGAAGGAATATATACAAAAGTGGGTAATGTATAGAGGTACACGTTTAAAAAAAATGTGAACAGTATTTTAAGTATGGTTTTAATCAGCTGTGATTATTTTTCCTTTCTAAGTCTCTTTCTCAAGGATAAGCTGCCTTATAGGATGTCACTCTTCTGACTGATTTATTAATGTGTGTGTGTTTGTGTGTGTGAAATAAAGGAATTTTGAAATGAGCATAGTATTTTTATCTTAAAGGTAGCCAGTGGTTATGTTCCCTCAAACTTCTGGAGAATGGTTTCTGGACTTCCTCAACAGGAAGAGTCATGTAATTAATACTGATTTTGTCAGGTAAAGCAAAAGCAACACACAAGCAAAGCAAAACAAGTAATTAATTTGCCAGTTCCCATCAGTTGTTCAGCCACTTCCAAGTAAGCAAGGCTCATTACATGTAATGGTTTCTTGGGAAGATGTACAGCATCACTCCAAATTTCCTCCTCTTCCTCCTTCTTTACCATAGTTTTTATTGTTGAACATGATGCCATATGGTATGGAACATCTTTTTGGTCAGTCTAGGTGACCTGTCCTGGCTGTGTCCCCTCCCAACTTCTCGTGCACCCCCAGCCTCCTCACTGACAGGACAGCACAAGAAATAAAAGAAGTCCTTGACTCTGTGAAAGCTAAAATAGCTGTTGCCTTTGCAACAGCTAAAATATTGTATGTGTTATCACAACTCTCTTAATCAAAAGTCCAAAAAACAGCATTGTATAGGTCTCTACAAAGAAAATTAGTGCTCTTCCAGACAAAACCATGACACTTACAGATCTATTCTGGGTGGTGTTGGTGCTAATGCATAAAAGTAATTCCTTTCAAAGCTAAAAAAAATTGCTAGAACATAGACATAACTTTTCTGTACCACCTGCTTCATACAGCAACTTGATATGATTTTTACTGCTTGCATATCTCATATATGGATATGAGAAGCTGGACACTACAGAATCTAAAACAGATTTGTCATAGCTTGAAGATTGGAAGGCAATAATATTGGTTGATTTTTTAAGGTATTAGGCTGGACTGTTTGTCTTTTATAACTAGCAAAACACAGGATTATTCAGGAAACTTTAACGGCTTCATATCAGCAGCTTATTGCTTCATGTCATTTCAGAAGAAACACACCAACAGAACAGAAACTTTCACTTTTTCCATCGTATCACTTATTATTGTCTTTAAAAAGACAATAATTATACAAGAGAAATCTTATAGGTACATATACATGGAACGTTTGTAGTACTAGTAATGACAATATTAGAAGAAATAGATTTTTAAAAAGAAGTAAACATTTGACTATGGAAAAAAATATGTGGAATATCCCACTATGGAAGACTATTTTTATACATTGATGGATTCCTCAAGTTCAAAGAAGTTGGCTTGCTTTTTACATGTGAAAGACAAGGAAATATTCACATTGAGCTTAAGATATTCTGCTACATAGTGCTATAATCCTTTAAATCTTTAATCATTAAAAGAACCTGATAGATGGGGGAGGTGGGACAGGACGGGGGGGGGGGGGGGGGGGGGTGATGACAACAAAAGCCTACTTGCACATTGTAATTTAAAAGCTTCCTCTTCTGTCTGCAGTCTTGTTTGTTTCTAAGAGACTTCATAGTGACCACCATATATTTCATGTGAATGTAACTGATGAGGACTGATTGACATTGACTGGTACAAAATTAACATTTCCATGGAAGCCATCATCAATTACCATCAATGATAGGATGCTCATCTAGCAAAATCTTATAAACATTGAAATATAAATCAATCACTTTGGTTTACAGCAAATACAAAGAAAAATTAAACAAATAATCATACATAAAAATGTGACTGTCACTGCAAGCAGCATGTTTTCTGCTATAAACAAACAAACAAACAAAAAGTATCACCAGATCACCAGGAAGCAAAATATAAGATTCTTGTTTCTCTTGTTTCTTTTTATTTTCACCAGTATGTCTTGTAGATGACATTTGTAAATGACAATTTACAATTTTAATGATTTTTGTAAATGACAATTGTTTACGTACTTAAAAATGTCTTCCACCAATGCAAGGAGTATGCTTTTATTTATTTATTTATTTATTTTCCTAAGGAAACTGTGATTACACACACACACACACACACACACACACACATATATATATAATTATTATTATTACTATCAAAATCTCTTATTATGAATTTCTGCTAGGTCTGAGAAATTCTAGAAACTTGAATATATTCAATACCTTCATATTCTTGAAAGATGGCTATGTATTGCAAATAGATGTATACAAAACTTCAATTTAACAGCAATATAAGATGTATTGATTTATTATTATTTTTATAGTAAATCATGAGATTAAATTGTGTGATTCCAACCTAAACCTACCCTGGTACACCATGAGGCCATTCCCTTTAGTCCTATCAGTAGTCATCTGCAAGAAGAGGCCAATCCCCAGCTCCCCACAACTTCCTTTCAGGTAGTTGTAGAGAGCAACAAGGTCTCCTCTGAGACTCCTCTTCTCCACACTTAACAACCCCACTATGCTCAGCTGCAGGTCATAGGACCTGTGTTCCAGATCCTTCATCAGCTTCATAGCCCTTCTCTGGGCATGCTCCAGGTCCTCAATGTCCTTCTTGTAGTGAGGGGCCCAAAGAACGAAGTGCAGCTTCACCTCAGCAGAGTACAAGAAAACGATCACCTCCCTGGTCCTGCTGGCTACACTATTCCTGATAAAATCCAGGATGCCATTGTCCTTCTTGGCCACCTGGGCACACTGCCGGCTCATGTTCCAGTGAGCATCTGTCAGCACCCCCAGTGCTGACCCCTTCCTGAATTATTTTGAATTTTTCTGGTAAAGTTAGACCTTGCTGGTTTAATACTGAAATATAAGATTTTATTTATTCTATTTTCCAGCCTTAAAGAAAGGCCTGAAATTAAGGGCTCTCTCCCTTGCTCAGCTTCTGTATTCTGTAGGAGTGGTATTCAATGCAAAAATGTCAATAAAACTGTGAATAAAATGTTTTCCTCAACTTTGATTAGGAGTGGAAACAAAACAGAATATTACTGATGTTGATAGTTTCTATTGTGCATGTTAAAGTCAAGTAGTTTAAGTGGCACTGCATCATTCTATTGTGCTGAACCTCAGAAGGGAATACATTCATCGCAGCAGAGTCTCTTTACCCAAATAAGTTCATAATGATACACATGCACATATTCTTTCAGTAGTGGAACTAGGGAAGAAATTAAAAATTATGCTGTATGGATCAAACATTTGGTTCTCTTGTAAGTAGAAGATTTTTTTATTATCATTATTTATTTATTTTTTTCACTAACGTGAGTCCAGTGACAGACAGCTTCTCTTTCTATGGATGACAGGATGACATGAAGACTTAGCAGTGACAAGCCTTGGTTATCATCTCTGATATCAATGAATAGCAAAACAGAGGTAAATAGCTACTGACCAAATTACCAATTTGGACAATTCACGTATCGCATATGTTGATGATTCTTAATGTGTTTGAAAGAGATGCAAACTCTAATGCATTCCCAAACAATCAAAACTTTCTGGAGTGGCTCTACCTTTTATTGTTCCCCATGTTGTGTCTTTGTTGGAATAGAAGTACAATAAGGAGGCAGAGGGTCAGTGTAGGAAAGCTTCTGTGTTCCTACCTACTTCTTATCTGAACTAATTGTTAATTTCATACATCTGAAGGATTAGTGTCCTGAAAAATTAATATTGCTTCAGAATTGTTTGCAGCTTTAGTTAGGGTACATTTGGAACCTCTGAAATCTAGTTTGTGCCCAGTATGAGTTATATGGCTGAATATTTTCATACATTCTGCAAAATGTGCTGAGTGGCAAATCAAAACACAGTGTTTTCTCTGCTGAAGGTGAAGGAAAACGTATGACAGAGAAGTAGCTGCATTGATCAGGCACAGCATGCTTAATGTTGAAGGAATTTCTCTGTCCATCCAGTATTTCCTTTCTCATAGGAACTATGATTATCTGATTATCTTTTATAGCATTTTATCTGTTTTGCATTTTCACCACTTATAGTCTTATATATTTATTTATTTAATACTGTAAAATCAGTTCTACTCAGTTTTCAAGGATGATTCCCTTAAAAACTCATATTTTTACCACTGGCACTCCCATTAAGATTCTTTAAGCTCATGTTTTCAGCAATCTCTGCTACAGAATATTCTTTCTTGCACTGTGCTGCCTGTTCTTTCAGATTTTAAAATCACAGAATCACAGAATTGTCTAGGGTGGAAGAGACCTCAAGATCATCGAGTCCAACCTCTGACCTAACACTAACAAGTCATCCACTAAACCATATTGCTAAGTTCAACATCTAAACGTCTTTTAAAGACCTCCAGGGATGGTGACTCCACCAGTTTTCTGGGCAGCCCATTCCAATGCCTCTCAACCCTCTCAGTAAAGAAGTTCTTCCTAACATCCAACCTAAAACACCCCTGGCACAACTTTAGCCCGTTCCCCCTCGTCCTGTCACCAGGCACGTGGGAGAACAGACCAACCCCCACCTCGCTACAGCCTCCTTTAAGGTACCTGTAGAGAGCAATAAGCTCACCCCTGAGCCTCCTTTTCTCCAGGCTGAACAATCCCAGCTCCCTCAGCCGCTCCTCATAAGACATGTTCTCCAGACCTCTCACCAGCTTCGTCACCCTTCTCTGGACTCGCTCGAGCACCTTGATGTCCTTCTTGTAGCGAAGGGCCCAAAACTGAACACAGTACTCGAGGTGACCTGTACTCACCAGAGCCGAGTACAGGAGGACAATCACTTCCCTAGACCTGCTGGCCACACTGCTTCTTATACAAGCCAGAATGCTGTTGGCCTTCTTGGCCACCTGAGCACACTGCTGGCTCATATTCAGCTGACTATCAACCAATACTCCCAGGTCCTTCTCCGCCAGGCAGCTTTCAAACTACTCATCTCCCATCCTGTAGCTCTGCTTGGGGTTATTGCACCCCAGGTGCAGGACCCGGCACTTGGCCTTGTAGAACTTCATACAGTTGACCTCAGCCCATTGGTGAAGCCTATCCAGATCTTCCTGCAGACTGTTCCTACCCTCGGGCAGATCGACACACCCACCTAACTTGGTGTCATCTGCAAACTTACTGAGGGTGCACTCGATCCCCTCATCCAGATCATCGACAAAGATATTAAGGAGGACTGGCCCCAGTACCGAGCCCTGGGGAACACCACTAGTGACTGGCCTTGACAACCGGACTTGACTCCATTCACCACAACTCTTTGGGCCCAGCTATCCATCCAGTTTCTAACCCAATGAAGCGTACGCCAGTCCAAGCCACAAGCAGCCAATTTCTTGAGGAGAATGCTGTGGAAAACGGTGTCAAAAGCCTTACTGAAGTCAAGGTAGACCACATCCACAGCCTTTCCCTCATTCACCAAGTGCGTCACTTTGTCACAGAAGGAGATCAGGTTCATCAAGCAGGACTTGCCTTTCATAAACTCATGCTGACTGGGCTGGATCGCCTGCTTGCCCTGCAAGTGCCACGTGATGGCTCTCAAGATAATCTGCTCCATGAGTTTCCCTGGCACTGAGGTCAAACTGACAGGCCTATAGTTCCCCGGGTCTGCCCTCCAGCCCTTCTTGTAGATGGTCATCAAATTGTTTCTTGTATTTCAAGCCAAATAAAATCTTACAATTTATTTTCAAGTTTTCCCTTCTATGTCCCAGCCATATCCTGTAGAAAAATAGTGTAGTTGGAATTGGCATGTCTCCACAAGAATGTTTGATGTATTAATTTTTATATTAGCTCTAATGTTCAATTCTCACAATCACAAATCTCTCTCCCTTTTTTTTAACTTTTTTTTTTTGTATTAAAAATTAATAATTTTACTTATAAATTATCATTATACACCTCAGAAATAATACAAGACTGGATTCCTTAATTTGCCTCTATAAACACTTACATTACATAAACTTAAGGAATACGTTTTAAAGGTATGTTTTCCTGTCTTTATTAAAGACATTATATTTATATTTATATATAATTTATATTTATTTATATTTAAAATATCTTGGATTTTCTGCTGCTTGTAATTTTATTCATTGTAGGATTATATCTCATTGATGGATGTAACAATGAAGATTCAATATAGTTGGATTTCTGCAAAGCAGATTATTTAAAATTACATGACATTTAAAAAAATGAAAATTATTTGGAATTGGCAACATACTTATAGAGAAGACTAGATTGCTGACAAATGTCCAACCTAGTTATACAAGGAAGAGAACCATCTCTGTTTTCATGGAATTCCTGAGAAATTATTTGCTGGGATTAATTGTATCAGTTTGGTTTTGGAAAATCTTCACTGAGAAAATTTAAAAGTCATTCAAAGACTGTACGATTGCTAAAAATAAACAAACTTATTAAAACAAGATCTATCATATTAATGGTTCAGAACAAATGAAATTATTTGAGTAAGTTGTGACAAACCATCTATTTTTGATCAGAATAAATATAACGTGACTTTCTGTGGGATCCGTAATAAATACTAGAAGACTACAGACAGACACACACTCCTTTGATTTGACTTACATCTGATGGGATGAAAGATGCGTCTGCTCTTGAAGCTCTTTTCTGGTTTAGAGAACAGGGAAATTCTTCATAATTGGCATATTCTGAGGGCTATATTATATGTTATATAACAGTTAAATGGCTTCTAAACCAAAGCTGGCTTATGGAAAGCTGTTCAAGCCAAAGAGATCTGGTCTGCTTGTACAAATACAAAGACAACCTCATCTGACTGGGATTGGTGTCAAATATATGCATATTATATTTCAAAAGTCAAATCAAATAAAGTGATAATCTCTGTTGATCTGCATTTCCGTGACTATATCACTAAAACAGAACAAAACAAAACTAAACAACAACAACAAAACAGAAGATGGAGAGCCAATAAAGAGTCTGTTTCAAGCATTAAGTCAAATTAAAACTGATTAGCTTACCACCCTGTAGCATAAAGATAGTCTTTTCTACAGCAAATTTGCTCTGGGCATAACAATTTGGATGGTCTAAAATGAACCGAAAAACATGAGTAACTTTTTAAGTTTAGACAGTTTAGACACTGTTTAAGATCGTGGACAGTTGGAGTCAACTTTTCTAGCTCATTTACAGACCTTGTTGTTTTTTTTTAGGAATTTAGATGTACCTTTTGGATCTATGTAAAAATGCAGAAATAGATAGAGTCTTGCTAGCTAGAAAGTAAAACATGGATAGATGTTAATGAAATTGAAGTTATTTAGACAAAGAATAATAATTTACTTTAACAATAACATATTGCCATTAGATTTTAGTTTTAGAGAGATAATTTAGTTGTTTAAAGGCTGATTGGAAAAGCTGTGCAGGAATGTAACTAGATATAACCTATCAACATAGCTGTACAGATGGGTGAACTTTTTTTCTGTACTATAAACTGTGAAATTCAAGTTCAGTAGTATACGTAGATGCCAGTACATAAAAGTTCATAAGAGAGCATTAGTTTTGAGGCAAAAGCTTTCAGATTTCATCCCCTGTGTGTATTTCCAATGTGACATACGAACTGTGGTTTTGGACTAACCTTTTTGTCAGGTCAGTCCAGTGAAGGATATGGGAGTGTTGATCAGTCCAGTGAAGAGCAGGGCAAAAATTGTACAAAGTTATCTTCAGGCAAATTCCTGTTAACAGAAAATCAGAAAAAGTGGGTGGGTTGTGACAGAAGATAATTATTATATTCTTATGTATGAGCTGTAGATACATTTTCCCCCACACAGTATGCAATCATTGAAGACAACTGTGTGCAGTGTTAGGAAAACCATTTTATGCATAGTTATAACTTCTATGTAAAATTGACCAAGCTGTTCTGAGTAACTCTGCTTTATTCTACAAGAGCAACTAATTGCTTCCGGATATATTACAGTTTATTGGTATTGTACAGATGCATATAATTGCTGCCTTGCCCTGCTTGAATAGCAGCCATCTGTTTGTCTTTGGATGATTGCAGCATTTAATAAATACACTTTTGTCTCTATCTGAGAAGCAGTTATTCTTCCCTGACAATGTAAAGAGAATGGCATGATATTTAATGCCATTCATCATTTAATGCCACTAAGGTATGCATGTATTGAAATGTTTTACCTGACCACTGACCCGTGAAATCTTTTTTTTGTAACAGCTACTATAATTCAGTTAGGTCAACTGTGTGAATAAACGTGTCAAATAATTGAGGAATTTATAGCAATCACAGTTGGGTGTTTTCTTTTTTTTTGTGTGTTTTGTTTTGTTTTGTTTTATTTTGTTTTGTTTTCCCATTAATAACAGATAATATCCTAGGAGTTGCTTAGAAAATGGCTACATTACCACAGAATAGCAAAATGGCTGAGGTTGGAAGAGACCTTTGAAGACCATCTTATCCAAACCCCCGCCAAGTAGGATCACCTAGAGTACATTGCTCAGGATAGCATCCAGGTGGGTTTTGAATATCTCCAGAGAAGGAGACTCCACAGCCTCTCTTTGGGCAACTTGTTCTGGTGCTCTGTCACCCTCAAAGTAAAGTGTCCTCTCATATTCAGCTGGAACTTCCTGTGCTTCAGTTTGTGCCCTTTTCCTCTCATCTAAAAAGAGACTGGCTCCATCCGCTTGACAGCCTCCCTTCAGATATTTATACACATTGATGAGATCGCCCCTTAGCCTTCTCTTTTCCAGGCTACACAAGCCCAGCTCTCTCAGCCTGACCTCGTATAGCAGGTGCTCCAGTCCTCTAATCATCTTAGTAGACCTCCTCTGGACTTGCTCCAGTAGAATCATAAAATCATAAATGTTGGAAAAGACCTCCAAGATCATCTTGTCAAACTATCCCCCTACCACCAATATCACCCACTAAACTATGTCCCTAAGCACCACATCTGGTTGGTGCCACGTCCATAGGGACATGGTTCAATGGGTGATACTGGTCTCCCGATGTCTCTTAATTTCCAATCTAAACCTCCTCTGGCACAACTTGAGGCCATTCCCTCTAGTCCTATTGCTAGTTACCTGTGAGAAGAGGCAGATACCTTTCAGGTAGTGGTAGAGAGCAAGAAGGTTTTCCCTAAGCCTCCTCTTCTCCAGACTTAACAACTCCACTACCCTCAGCCACTCCTCATAGGACCTGTGTTCCAGGCCTTTCACCAGCTTCGTAACCCTTCTCTGAACATGCTGCAGTGCCTCGTTGTCCTTGTACTGAGGAGCCCAAAACTGAACACAGCACTTGAGGTGTGGCCTCACTAGAGCAGAGTACAAGGAAATGATCACCTCCTGGTCCTGCTGGCTACACTATTCCTGATACTAGCCAGGATGCCATTGTCCTTCTTGGCCACCTGGGCACACTGATGGCTCACATTCAGGAAAACATCAACCAACACCTCCAGATCCTTTTCCTCTGCACAGCTTTCCAGCCACTCTGTCCCAAGCCTTTAGCACTACATGGGGTTGTTGTGGCCAAAGTGCAGGACCCGGCATTTAGCCATTGAACCTCATCCCATTCACCTCTGCCCATTGACCCACCCTGTCCAGGTCCTTCAGAAGGGCCTTCCTACCCTCTGGAAGATCAAACCTGCTGCTCCACACTGCCCCCGGCTTGTAGTTAGTTTCATGTCCCTCTCTTACTGAGAAGCCCAGAACTGGACACAGTACTACAGTACTCCAGGTGTGGCCTCACCAGGGCTGAGCAGAGGAGGAGGATCACCTCCCTCAGCCTTCTGGCAACACTCTTCTGAATGCAATTATCCCTGTGTTCTTATTATTTAGCTATATATATACATAAATTAAAACTTCTAAGTAATTTCATTAATACATGAAGAGGTAACTTGGAAGCTAAAATGTTATGTTGGCCAGATGTAAGTGATAGTATTCAAACAGTGTGCTATTATTGTTGCTGAGAGATTTTATTTTAATGTTGAATAAGACTTCAGAAATATCAGTGAAATATAACCTCAAAGCTTTGTAAATAAATTAAACAGCAGTTCTTTAATCTTTAGCTATTTCTTAAGATGAGAGTTGAGTATATGAGAACTCTTCATGTTGCCTCTAATATTCCAGGTACAGCCATTGAGAAGCATAAATCATATGAGACACCAAACAACTACTTTTAAAATGTTGATGGTCAACAAGGGAACAATGGAAGAAGATTTCATTTAGATTAATTTTGAAACATGGAGTAAGTTGCAATAAGCATCCCTAATATTCTTTTCAATCCATGAATAGTTACAATTAAGCAGAGAAACTCCTTTTAACATTTTTGAAGTCATTTGTACAAGCTGTAAAAGAATCAGCATGTACATGATAAAATATGATGGATAGTAAACTGCTTTATGGTTGATACTTTCACATAGTTGTTCTTAATTTCAGAATTACTCATTGTTATTATGAACTACTGAATCAGACTCTTATGAGCATCCTGTAGTTCCTAATGATGAGCAAATCAAGAAAAAGGCAAATTTCTGTAGAAGAAAGAAGTTTCATTCTTTGAGGCCTGTCCTTTTCAAAACTAATCAAAAAAAAAAAAAAAAAAAAAAAAAGAAAAGAGCAACATTTAATTTCAAATTAGACAGCACTGCATAGATACATATAAGTATCTACATGATCTACATGTATTATTAAAGGGTCCTGAGAGTACTCTGTCTCTGGCCATCTGCAGAGGTTTGGTTGTAGAAGCTCTAGAACAAACTAGAGCCCATGCATCCAAGGTCATGGTGAGCCATTCCAGACAGTTCTGGAGGACTGTCACAACCAGGGTTCACTTCTAGCTCTCAAGTGTTGTCTTCAGATGAGGGCTCCCTTGGTTTGCCTGAAACATAGGTCCTGCTGTGGTGCAACCCTGCCCTGCCCTTCCCAGCCATGATAGGCCAGGCAGGCCCCACTAGTGAACAGACCTCCCAAGCCTGGCCTCTGTCCATCCCTATGACCTTGCCTGGACATCCCAGGGATGTGCCTGACCCTCACCTGGTCTGATCCAGACCCTAACCTTCAGGCTGACCCATGTCTTCTGGCTCCCAAGCCCCCAGGGATTTTTTTTTGCCAGCTCTGACAATCTGCAAATTGTGAATTACATGCTTCTGTCCTCCAGTGTTGGTGCAAACCAACATTAGGAAGTATCCACAATTTTTCAAACACTGAAGACTGTATGTTCAGAAATGTCTAAACCTTTTGGACTGGTTAACTGATCCTGTCCTTATTTTTATTTATTTTTATTTTTATTTTTATTATTTTTATTTTTATTATTTTTATTTTTATTATTTTTATTTTTATTTTTATTTTTTTTCCCTGCTGTTGATCATGATGTTGATCATTTTAACCAACATCCCTACAAAGGTGATAAAAGTTGAAATACTGTTTAGCCTTTTTCCATGAAACCTACTAATAGATACATCTTACCTAACTTAAGACACTTCACTAATGGTGGAGGATAGGTTATTTCAGGGAACAATCTGACAATTCTGAAAAAGCAAATTCCTGTCCTGAGGTGGCTATTTTGCAACATGAACTGTCTGTTCTGAATAAGGCAGTGTCTTAAATGTCTCAAAATCTTAGTGCCTAGAGATATATCTAGTCCTTTCCTTTGAGTATAAGATGAGCTAGAGAATTTGCAAGTGATTATGAGCTGAGGGAAATAAAAATGCAAATCCATCAAGAAATATAGCTCTTATCAATTTTCTGTTTCTTAAATACAATAATATTTTATTTTAAATAACACATTCCTAACTTTTATGCATATTGAAAATTCATTAATCTATCTGTACATGTTATAAATGAACAACCTTTTTATTTTTGTTTCTTTTAAAGTGGGGTTATTAATTACCAACATATCTAATAATCATAATTGGATTTCCAAACAAAATAAAACAATAAACCTCACAAATCCAAACTGTGATCAGGATGAAAGCTGAATACATAAACACTTCATTTAATGAAGAAAACCCTCAGAAATTTGAAAGGATGATGAAGCATTAGGAAATTCAGGGTTAGATAGGACCTAAGGAGTATGTCATTAAAAATAAATAATGAAACAATGATTATTAAAGCACATAGTGCTTGTAGTGTCAAATCAAAGTATTCCTAAAAAAATCTGGTGGGTGCATTTTTATTTTTTAGCATGCTTCTTAAAAATAAGCACATAGAAGTATTAAATTTCAGAATCTGATTTTTTTTTTTTTTGAGTTATGCGATAACTGAAACCACATATATATTTGCATTCATTAACTAACTGATGAACATCCTCAACACAATTTCATCTTAAAGAACTTTAGGTTTAGGAATTGAGCATTTCACTTAACTATGTAGGCATTCTGAGGAGCATAAATTCTTCTAGAGTTTCTAAATATAGGAAAACCCTATGCAAAATCCATTTATTGGTAGACTACACATGCCACTGCATGATTAGAAAGTTATGCATATTGCCTGTTCTACTCTACCCTTCTGGATGTTAGTCCTATTTTTAGGGAAAAGGATTTTTATTTTTTTCTTTTGAACATATCAGTCACCAGAGATTGGTCATAACCTTCACTTTATCTATGTCTTTTTAATTCAGACTTTTAAAATGGAACAGCATGGTGCATTGAAGGACAGAAAAATTCCACAGCAGAGATGGCTGTAAATCTGTAATGAATGTGAGAATTAGGTTTAATTTGGAGGAAAGGGTTGATTTTAATAATTATGATAGCAGATGTTGAATTATTCCCATACAAAGTTTTGCCGCTTTATTTAATATGTCCTGAGCCTGAAAGGAATGGAGAATCCAAATCCTTGTAGGTAACACAGCATAGACAACAATAATTGATAGAAATAAGAACGTAAACAGCGTGTGTGAGCACAATACCCAACACTTCCTGTTCTGAGATAGTGATTGCCCCTGAAGTCATAAACCTACAAAGAAATGAACAAGCACAAAATTTGACTAAGATGACAATCAACAAAATTAGAGAACAACCAAGTCACTTTCTCAGAAGTAAGGAAGTCAATTAAAAATAAATAAAGCATGGATTTTTCATAATTGTGGAATGGGACCTTGTGGAAAAGTAATAAAAGAGTGGCAGACATCTCATTGGGAACTGCCAGAAGTCTCATCATAGAATTATGACTGCATCTAGGCTGGATGGAACATCCTCCACTGTGAGCAGCCTGTGTTTCTGTGTGAGATACTACAAGTAGGTATACACATCTTTGATGTGTTTATATGGTTTCATGGGGGGCTTTCTCACCAGCTTGCTCATTCTTGTATTATTCATAGTCACAAAGGCAAACATAAAATTTGTTTGTAAACACAGATGTGTATAAATAGGAGCAGCAGAAAAGTTTATTTAATCATATAAACTTCAGAATAACACCAAATGATGTAACTATTAAGACATGCTTAAAAATATTTGTTTTGTGTGTGTTTCGTAAAGCTGTACTTGGTGGAACTTTTAATAAAAGTTTTGGGGTTTATTAAAAGAATTTAAAAAATAAAGTTTAACTAATGTATGTTTACATATCTGCAATTTGAAGGTAGGTCAGATAAATAAATGGAATAAAAGAAGTAAAACTTCTAGATACATCTCCACTGATAAAGAGGGACAGTGAGCTTTGGTCCTTTGAACAGGATTATTGTTTGGCTGTTAGCTATGCTGGCTAACATCAGGTATTTTGCTCCAAGACAGCAGCAGACATAATTCTGAGGCAAATAGTTCCAGGAAACACTACCAGAAAACAGTGTGAATGAAACTGTATCAGGTTTGGCTCCATGAACCCTACAGTCTTGTCACCATCACCCACCACTTACTTGTATTTTTCACAACTTTAAACAGAATTACTTATTCATTGATGAAATGAAAAATATAAATTCAAAATTAATTTCTGTATGGTAATTGTGCACACTCAACAATATTTTTTCAAATATTTCTTTTTTTTGTATGATAGCATGCTATTTTCTATATTATCATAAATTCCATACATTGAGTGGGGCACAGTATTTTCAGTATTTAAGTGTTTGTTTTAAAGATTTTAATTTGCTTGATTATTTCTTTTTAATAATTAAGGATTGATATGTTTTTAAAACAGTAAGTGTTATAGTTTTCTGGAATGAGTGCAGAAATTATTTTTTTTCCTGAATTAAAAAAGCAGCAGTTACCATTAGCTTTGTACATGGGAGACTGCCAGATGTAGGACACTATGTAAATAGAATTCAGAAATATTCTACAGTGCTTCTAGGAACATTTGCAACCAGGCATAAATGTGAAAAAATACAAAAAAATGGTGAGATGAATGCACCAAAGCTACTAGTGAAGCTAGTAATAGCTTCACTAGATTATGTGACTGACAATAGGTAATGTTCTTTCTTTTTCTGCCTTGCTTGTGCACTTCTGTATGGCAAGATCTTTATATGCAACTACAGAAATGATCTCTTTCTCTTTGGAAAGAAGTTAAACGGATAAAACTATTTTTTAGTTTTTCTTTATGATTACTCATGTTATACACTAAAATATGTCTGTTAATTTACTGCTACACAAGAATTAGTTATATGTATATTCTCTTATATATATTCTCTGTATATATATTCTCTTTACCCTCCATTTTGTACAGAACAGAATTGTGTTTTCATAGGATCTGTAGACAACAGATACTCCAGATACTCTATGGGAATGTGAAAGACCAATTCAGTTACATCTTCTTTCACAGCTCCCTTAATTATTATGTTTTGTATCCCTATATGAGTTACACAGATAAATACAACAACATGCATAAATATATGCATTTATGAATTCCAAGTATTTAAAAAATGAAGAAAATATGTCAACTTACCTTTACAAAAATGCAAATAATTTTAAAGAGCCTATAGCCAAATATACCCAAGACAGAAACCCAAGAATACATGTATATCTAATTAGAAAAGAATTATGAACTCTCCCCTAACAGAAATTTGGATAGCTAATTTGACAACTACGTTTCAAGATATATCGCTTGTACATTACTTTTAAAACCGAGACTTCTTGTTTTGTTTTGTTTCAGGAGAAATCTGGTGCTGAGGTTACATACTAAATTCTGATTCATCCAATGCCATTAATTAATCATAGGATATCAAGATACATGTATATATTGACCCACAGGTATAGTGGTAATTTCATTACTTGGGAGTTTTTCTACATGAGGGAGAATTGCTATACCTTTCTTTAACAACTCCTCTAAGTAATGCTTTCAATATATAGTAGCTCTGCAAATGACTTTTTATTTTTATTTACTTATTTATTTATTTTTTTTTGGGGGGGTTGAAACTGCTGATTTGCTAGGTTCTATAAAAACATTCTCAAAAGTACTGCCTAAAAAAAGCAGTATTTCTGGGAATAGCTATTTAATGACAGGACTTAAAATGGTAGCATGAATAGACCTTGAATTACAAAAAAGGTTAGCTCTTTCAAGAAGTTTTGAATCATAAAATGTCACTCACCTAGTTTTATCTTCTATAATAATACCAGTAAACTCCTTTAAAATACTGATATGCAATATTTTATATTTTCATTACATGTTAATGCACTGTGATCTTTTAAAATCAATAGTCTACAATGCCATCTTAAAACATTTTATTGCATTTATTCTTACTTAAGGTAATTGCATATATTAAGAAGAAGCAGTGTGGTAAGCCTGCCTTTTATTTACCAAGATCTTGTAGTGATGATATTACCAAGACACTTGTGTTTAACACCAGGTTTCTAAGTTATGAAAGTAGTCAGACTACAGAATATCACAACATGTTTGGTATCCACACTACTGCAGCTGAAAGTCTGTACATCTCCCAGAATAAGGAGGTTTAAATGTAGACCTATTTCCTGTGACACAAGAGACATTGCCCACAATCAGTGAAGAACTGTAGAAATCAGAGCAATCTGATCACCTTTGTGAAGACCTTTCTAATAATTTCAAACCAATCTGTGACTGTGACAAAAGTCCATGTTATGGAAAAATAGAAAAAGGAACGCCTACAAAAATATATATCACAGTACACAACTTGCCTTTGTATCTGACACTCATACTGTAGCTGGCTGGATTGCTTTCTTGGATTTGCTTGTATGCAAATATAGCATAAATATATAGCATAAATGTAGTAAATATATTTGCATATATGCAAACGTAACATACGCATATATGGCCTTTAGCCATGGTCAAAGGCAAATAAAGAGATCTAAGGGAGATAAAATGCATTTGCTGGGAACTTGGAGAATGTGGGAAGAGTACACTTGCTACAGATTGCTCACAGGGAAGGTGGGAGAGATAGAGTAAGTTCTTCCAGAGTTGAGAGGTCAAAATAAAGTCTGACCATCTCTCAGTCTAACTGGGAGAAAACATAGACTGAGAACAAGAGAATATTATGCCACTGTTTGTTTGTTTGTTTGTTTGTGATTTTTTTTTTAGTGATTTAGGAAGCTTTTGAAAGCACAACAGAAACATTTTGTTTGAAGAAAAAAAATAAAGTTCAAAATGGCTGCCCCTAAGGCTACGTTAATTCAAAGCTGTAAGTATGCAAGACTCTGAGTCTGCAAATGACTTGGTTGTCTTCCATTAAATTCAGTGATACTTTTATATTTTATTTTATTTTATTTTATTTTATTTTATTTTATTTTATTTTATTTTATTTTATTGTTTTATTTTATTTTATTTCACTTTGACTTCAATTACAGCAACGTCCAGCAGAGAACTGGATGCAAAATTTCTAATCTGAAGGTTTCTAATCTGAAGCTCTAGACCTAGACATTGCTTGAATCTTTTATGCTTGTAAACAGATATTCCTGATTCGTTTAACTGAAGACGGGTTTTAAAGGTAGTTATTGAATCCATCTATTCTCAACAGAGAGTCTTTACAAATGCATCATGTGATAAGCACAGTGAGGAGGGGGAGCACAGCACAGGAGAAGTGAGAGTGGTTCCACCAGTAGCTGAGAAACAAAACAGACTTTGAGATGTTTCCTACTTATCAGGAAATTATTCAGAAGCAGAGGATGCTCATGCTCCACTTCAATTTCACTAACAACTAGGGAACACCACTAACCAATAGGTAGGACATGCATACAGAAACAAGGCACTTAGTATTTCAGATGGCATAAAGGGTATTTCATAAGTTAGTTCATAAGGTAGTTCATAAGGTGCTGCTAAATTCTGTAAAAGTTGTCAGGGAAGTAGTGGTAACCATGGGCTATGGCCTCCTTCAGTGTTGTTGTGACTGATTCTGTCATGTCAAAGGCCTTAGCCCATGAAGAAGTTCTAGGGAAGAACACAACTTTTCAGTTGTAGACCATACGCACTGCCTGGTACTCCTGAAGCCAGGACTTGGGGTGATGACTATCTCCCCTTTAGGATGAGCACTCTGTTTGAAAAAGTTACCAGCTAAAGGAGCTTAGGGATGAGGTAGAAAGACTGTATAGTACAAGATGAATTGTAGATTGACAGGATTTTTTTTTGTGGAGACTGCAGGGACAAGAGCCCAAATGTCATCTTGTGTAGGAGGTGGACCAGCCGAATCCTATGCTTAAGCAGTGAGATGACAGGCTGTTACCACCCTCTGATCTATCAGGTTGTTCAGTCACCTTTAACTGATCACAGACTTTGAGAGCAGCATGCACAACTTATGAGTAAAAAGTAATACTTTACTGGATATTACACACAAAATATAGCTAGGAATTAATGAGCAGTAAAGCTGAGAATCAGTATCATTCAACAAGTTGATGGGGCACCCTGAGAACCTTTGCTAGCTGGACAGGGAGAGAACAGGTTGTCCAATGCACATCTCTGCACCTACTGCTGACATGATGGCTCTGAACTGTTTCTTGTCTATACTTAAAGAGTTTCCATGTATATTTTTCCATTTGAACCTCTGAGCTATTAATGTTTCAACAATTGTATGCCTGTTTGCTAATTTACATTTCTCAGAGTCATGGAATCATAAAGTCATAGAGTCATACAATGCAACATATTTACTAAAATCTATATTACTATATACTATTTTACTATTTATAAAGCTTATTCAGTTATTGTATCAACCTTTTAAATTAATTCTCAGAAATCTAACACAGAGTAGGATATAAAAGAGCAGTATCACTATGCTGACCAGATCTGACAGAATATTCAGTTAAACAGGAATTTTCAGAGGGGAAACAAAAAGCAGACAAAGACACAACAATTACAACAAAATATTTTTATTACTTTTCCTGCTAGAATTATCAAGCCAATGCAAGACTTGTGTGTTTTTTATGTTAAAGGTCAACAAGTGGAGCACTTACATTTTTACCAATAATACCTCGTAAAAGGGTTTAGGTAAAGGCTAGTTTATATTATATATGTATGTAAGTATAAACAAAGAATGAAGTGGAGAAAAAAGTAAATGTATATCACATTTTGGCTTTTGCATACAGTCAGTTGGTTTCTAGCATTCACAAATATAGGTCCAGTTTTATTTACACATCTTACAGAAATTCACTATTTTCTAGTTATAAGCTTGTATTATAAAATATAGATAAAATCTGTATGGTATGTCATTCTAATTTTCTCATAGAAATGTGTTTCACTGTTAATTTGGAAGATGCCATGATCATGTGGCCATGATCAGCTATGCCTGACTACACGTACTTAGTTTGGAGGTTAATTATTTCCAAGAATCTCTTGGTATTGTACCAAAATTTTATGCAGAACATCTATTCAAAGACTTCAGTGAAGACAAATGATAACACTTTTCTGCTTAGCTGTGCAAGGTTTACCACTGTTACAAGGGCTGCTCAAGCATATTAATATCCAATCCTCATTAAGATGCAATCTCACATTCTCTTATATGTCAATTTGTGTTTTATCAGTATGTTCCAAAAAATAATTAAAAAAATATAATAAAAAATTACATGCATGAAAATTGGAAAGCATGATGCACAATCATTACTACTAGCAGTTTCACAGCATTTATGTTGTTCAATCCATTATGTGCTGTGAGAAAGTAGGGAGCTTGGGGAGCTTAAGCAGAACTATAGGACCACCTGCTGCTGAAGCATCTGTAGTGTGCAATCAGAAAGATACAGTAAGATATATGAGATCATTATCTATAGGTTGTTAGCATAAATATGTTGGTACATGTCTACCAATGTATTCTTTGCCATGAACAAAAGAAGAAGAAGAAAGATATGCAATGTTTTGCATTTAGGCATAGACTGATTAGTGTTTTAATAATATTTTGTTTAAATTCCAAATTAAAAACAAGTGATATTTTGAAAGTTCCTAATTTCTTCTTTTCTAACAAACAAACAAACAAACAAAAACACAACTAAATGAACAACAACTACAACAACAACAAACACTTATTTTTCTCTCAATAAAATAAAGATAGTTGCCAATATGGAGATTTATGCCAACAGACCTGCTGCTTGAGTGGCAGTCTTTGTCTGGATGTTTTCAGGTGTAAATGTTTTTGCAGATGGTCTTACTGTGTTGAACTGCCAGTTGAAGAACATCTCTTCTAAGACTAAAGTGCAAAAAAGGTGATGTCAGCTTGAACTGTGCTTCAAGGATCACCTAAGTTAATGAATAAGTTGTACAATACTGTTAAATGATAAAATTTCTATTATCATAGAAGCATAAAATCTCTAAAGTTGGAAAAAACCTCCAAGATCCAGGAGGTCCAACTGTCCCCACTTCCTCATATTACTCACTAAACCATGTCTCTAAGTACCACATTTAACCTTAAACACCCCTAGGGACAGTAACTCCACCACCTCCCTGGGCAAACAGTTCCAAAGAACTGTTCCAATGAACACTTTCTGAGAAGAAATTTCTCCTAATTTCCAATCTGAATTATTGCTTTAACTTCCTGACATCCTGGATTGCCTAAAGTCTCATAAATTGTGTGAAAGCAAATTCAGCATCAGAATCTGAGACAATTCCATTGCAATTTATTGATATCTAACCTCTACCTATTAAATATTCAGATTCCCCCAAAGGAGGATGAATATTATGACTTTCTGACTTTCACATGAAGTACTTTTTTTTTTCCTTTTTATTTTCAAACTCTTTCAGAATATCAGAATTCTCTCCCTCCCCTCCCCTCCCCCCCCCAAATATAATAATAAAGAAAAATCTAGTGAAAAAAAAAGTGGAGTGGGAAGGGTGAAGGGAAGGAACATTCCAGTGTAAAAAGGACTGTGGAGAGGGCTGTGGCAACTGGGCAACAGACAGGCAAACACAGAGAATCAAAAGATATAAATATTGATATCATTTAATGGCTTAATCACCTCTTTCCAGTTCCTGATATTCATGGCTTAATTTGTTTCTCTAGTTGCTAACCAAAGGCTTAGTGCTGAATTTGCAAGGCCCCAGGGCTGACTTGTCAAGTTTTTTTCTGAGCTTTTCTTGACCTACCTGGAGCTTTGTTTTTACTTGGTTTAGCTGTAGCAACATATTTTCTAAGACCAAGTGGTCATGCTTAATTTGTTATAAACATAATTTTTATGTAGATATTACTAGCAAGTAGTTATTCTGTGTAGAAACGGGTATTTATGACTCTGACATATACTGATCACAGAGAAATAAGTGCCTGGCATGACAGCAAGAGCCTTGAAGTTTTGAGTTTGGTCTTATATTTTCAGTAATGATTTTTCACCGAAGTAGTGAGGTGGGAGCAGTCTTAGCAGTTGCTAATGACAGAAATTTGAGAATCATCATAAATATGGAACAAATTTGTCTTATTATATGGAAAGACTTTGATGACTATGAAGACCAGAATATCAAAATGATGATGAATTTTATTTGGAAAAAAATCATTCTGAAAATAACTTGGAGGGGTGACTTTATCACAGTCTACAGCTTCCTCACAAGGGGGAAGTGAGGAGGAGGTGCTGATCTCTTCTCCCTGGTGATCAGTGATAGGATCCAAGGGAATGGTATGAAGCTGCACTGGGGGAAGTTCAGACTGGATATTAGGAAAAGATTCTTCACCAAGAGGGTGATCAAACACTGGAACAGTCTCCTCAGGGTGGTCATGGAACCAGGCCTTCCAGAGTTCAAGAACTGTCTGGACAGTACTCTGAGAAAAAAGGATTAATTTTTAGGTAGTTCTGTGTGGAGCCAGGAGTAGAACTCGTTGATCTTTCTGGGCCCTTTTAAACTCCAATTATTCTATGATTCTGTGAAAATAGCAGACTGTGGACAATGAAGCAATATGAGATGGGATTTTTTTTCTTTATAAATGATAAAGTAGAAGAAGAATGGTGTGTCACAAAGTGATTCTGAGTAATTAAACTAAAGCAGTTTGAAGACAACAACTGTTTCCAAGAACAGAGTTGTCATTAATGTGTTAGTGTAATCACAAAAAAGTTTGTGGAACGCTATCTGAATAATCATATAATTCTGGTAATTTCCTTGATCAGGAAAATAACCAAAACACTGCTGTGAAGGACTTCAGAGAATATGAGTTATTGTCATGGTTTTGGCTGGGATAGAATTAATTTTCTTTCTAGCAGCTGGTATTGTTATCCTTAGGTTTGTGCCCAGTGCACCCTGCCAATAAGCATACAGAGTCAGAATCCACAAGAAGGCTTTTATTGAAATAATTAATTATTATGACTCTGCAGAGTCAGGTGCTTGGTGATCTTTTGCAAAGAAGGCACACCTTTCACTTGAATCACTGCTATTTATGCACAGCAAACTTTTGAAAGTATTTATCTGTCTACTTTCAATCGTCTGTTTCAGCTCGCCTTACTTATCTCTTATCTCTACTGAGTTTACATATTACAGAGGATGAGGAAAGGAGGGGAAGAGGGGTAGGGAACCAAACCCACAGTAGCATACAGTAGCATTTTGGAGGGTATGTTTTTTAAAAATATTTTAATGACCCTTAATGAGCAAAAGGTTACTATGGGTCAGTCTGGAATCTTCAGCTGTTTTTTTGTTTGGTTGGTTGGTTTTTTTTTTTTGTTTTCATCCCTTAACTCCCTTGTTTCTGCTGATTAAAGGATATGAGCCTCCCTGTTTTATTTAAAGTTTCCTTGTTTCCCCAGCTCCATATTACAGTGTGGTGCTGTTTTGGATTTAGGATGAGAATAACGCTGATAACACACTAATGTATTAGTTGTTGCAGAGCAGTGCTTACACTAAGCCAAAGACTTTTCATCTTCCCTTGCTGAAGAAGGTGGGAGGGGACACAACCAGGACAGCTGACCCGAACTGGCCAAAGAGATATTCCATACCACATGCTGTCATGCTGAACTATAAAACTGGGGGGAGTTGGCCAGTGTTGGGCAGGCAGCTCCTTTGTCAGCAGGTGGTAAGCAATTGTACTGTGTATAACTTGCTTTGTATATTCTATTGTTGCTGTTAATATTATTACTATTATTATTAATTTTCCCTTCTCTTTCTGTGCTATTAAACTTAACTTTCATCATCTTTACAGGGAAATTTTGTCTTTTTTTTCTTTTTTTTTTTTTATCATGGAAGTTCATGTTGAAATGTGTGGAGTATATAATTATTATTTTACTTTTGAAAATAAATTAATCTAAGCAGTTTTCTGATAATAATTGCTTAGTCATGGCTGTCAGCTTAATCTGAACTCACAAATGATGATTTCAGATGGATTTTACAAGTCTTCCATACCTCAAATATCTTTGAAAATAAAATAAAATAAATAAAATAAAATAAAATAAAATAAAATAAAATAAAACAAACAAAAACTAATAATAATAATAATAATAATAAATAAAATAAAGTTATTTTTATTTTATGACAATACATTTTTGTGCAAAATATTCTAAAATCTTTTGCAACAGCATTTACTGAATAAACCTTTACTGAAGAAACTGGTAACTTTAATGGGAGTATTTATAGAAAGGAAAAAAGGAAGACCTGGGGAACTACAGGCCAGTCAGTCTCACCTCTGAGCCTGGCAAGATCATGGAGCAGATCATCATCGAAAATATGCTGTGGCCCATGGAAAACAGGAAGGTAATTGGTGACAGCAAAAATGGCTTCACTAAGTCATTCATAGATCATACTATAGACAAATCTGGTGGCTTTCTATAACAGGGTTACAACATTTGTGAATAAGGGAAGAGCAACTGATATCATCTACATGAACTTCTGCAAAATATTTGATGCTGTCCACATGACATCTTTGTCTCTAAATTGGAGAGACATGAATTTGACATATGGACCACTAGACGGGTAAGGAACTGACTGGATGTTTGCACATGAGGACCACAGAGTTGCGGTCATGGCTCAGCATGCTGGAGGGAGGGGATGCCGTCCAGAGAGACCTGGACATGCTTGAAGTTATGAAGTTCAACAAAGCCAAGTGAAAGATTCTGCACCAGGATCAAGGCAATCCTAAGCACAAATACAGTCTGGGAGAAAAATAGGTTGAGAACAGCCCTGAGGAGAAGGACCTGGGGTTATTGGTTATTAACAAGCTCAACATGAGCAGGCAGTGTGGTCTTGCAGCCCAGAAAGCCAACTGTATCCTGGGATGTATCAAAAGAAGAATGGCCAGCAGGGAGAGGGAGGTGATTCTTTCTTTCAACTCTGTTCTTGTGAGGCCCTACATGGAGTACTATTTTCGGTTCTCAGGCCCCCTGCACAAGAAGGACATGGACCTATTAGAAAAAGTCCAGAGGAGAGCTATGAGGACAGTCAAAGGGCTGGAGCACCTCTGCTATAAAGACAGACTGCGGGATTTGGGGTTGTTAAGCCTGGAGAAGAGAAGACTCCAGGGAGACCTTATCAGTACCTAAAGAGGGCCTACAAGAAAGCTGGAGAGAGACTATTTGTCAGGGAGCATAGTGATAGAAGAAGGAGTAATAGTTTTAAACTTTAAAAGATTTAGATTAGACATAAAGAATAAATTATTTCCAATGAAGAGGTGGTGAGGCATTGGAAAAGATTGCCCAGAGAAGCTGTGGATGCCCAGTCTTTGAAAGTATTCAAGGCCAGGTTGGACAGAGCATTCTGCACTGCTGGAAAACCATTATTTTTCATTAGTATACTAAAATAAAATAAAGTAAAATAAATGGAGTTGACTATAAAAATAAATATGGGATGGGGGAAATGGAAAAAAAAAAAAAAAATCACATGTGAGGGAGATACTGTCAGTCAAGACACAAGGACCAAATCCAAAGAATAACTTAGTATCTGAAATGGGACAAAGCATTGAAATAAAAGATTGTGAATCTTCAGGCATTTCTTGAACACAAAGATTTATAAGCTCCATAAAAATTCTGTGTGCTGTTTACAAACCTCACTTCTTAACCTGAGAATTTCTTAGAAGACAGTTTAATATGTAAAGCAAAAGTTGCACATACAAGTAAAGTAAAATAAGGAATTCATTCACTACTTCCCATCGGCAGGCAGATGTTCTGCCATTTCCAGGACAATAAGGCTTCACCACATAAAATGGTTACTTGGGAACTCAAATGTCATCACTCCAACTGTCACCCTGTCCTCCTTCTCTTTCCCAGCTTTTATTGCTGAACGTGACATTGTTTATTATGGAATATCCCTTTGGTCAGTCAGGGTCAACTGTTCTGGCTGTGTCTTGTGCAAGGTTCTTGTGTACTACAAGTGCCTGCAAGTACAAGGTGGGGCAGCACATGAGAAACTTAAAAGATTGGTTCCATTTGAAGTGTAAAGGTTTGTTACTGTTATTTATGTATTTTTATGTATTGGTAGAATTTATCTGCCTTGTGGGTCAATCTTATGATAGACTGAATTAGTGCATTTAATTCTTCAGCTTGTAGAGAAAAGATAAAGTTCAAGTGCCAAAGTCAAAGTTCATCCCACTCAGTCTTTAATATCACAAGAATTTTTAAAATAAAAATGTCAGATTTTTTTTTTTTTTAGTTGAAATGCAGAAAGCTCTTTGGGTTTGAGTTTATGCCATTTATTCCATATCAGAACAGACCTGTTTAGACCTTCCATACAATCTCATGTAAATAATACTTCAAATATGATCATTTGTTCTAGAACATCACATATACAGTTGCTCAGAATCAGAAAAAAAAAAAATCTTTGTCATTGATATAATAACTAATGAAACCCACGGATTGTAAATACCTATCTATGTATATAGATAAAAATCTATATACTATAGCAAATAAACAAAACCTGGTTATACATATAACCATTGTGGTAAAGACATTCTTACTATTTAAAAAAAAAAAAAAAAAAAAAGAAACGAACAAAAAAAACCAACACTAATTAGCTTGTAAAAGTTAGCAGTCAGAAATTAAGGAAAGAAAAATCCTTTTTTTTTTTTTTTTTTTCTTTCTTTCTTTCTTTTTGTTCTCTTAAGAGATTTTCTTTAAACATGGTATTAAATACTATTAACACCTTTTTATGGGGAAGAAGGAAGACACTGGAAACTATTAGAGTAAGCGAAGAGTGTTGATTAATCTTTGTAATATGTGGGAAAGATGTATCATCTGAGAAAACTAAGGGTTTTATGTAGTATTAACTTGTGCAGACAAAAATTAGACTTCTGAACTTGATCTAGGAAGAGACTCCTTGGTAGTCAAAAGAAAATATACACCTCCAGATGATTCATCTCATCTGGAACAGGTCTCATGAATAATTCTCTGGAGGAGACTCTCTCTACTGATTGGAAAGGAAGCTCAAGCAATTTGCTTTAACTACTCTATCTACTTGAGATTAAATGGATCTCAACCTAGGAGAGTCTACAACATGAATTGGGAAGTATTTCAGATGACGTTAATGCTACATGATGTATTAATTCCAATTGCTCTAATTCTCTTGTTCACTTAAAGCCATCCAGATGAGGTAAGAAAACTGCTCTTTTTTTTTTTTTTTTTTTTTTTTTTTTTTTTCCTTCTTCTTCTTTCCAGCATTGTTTCTTGTTCTAGGAGGAGAAAACCAATAAAAAGAACTGTGTTACAGTAAAGGCTGATGACAGTCTTCACAGTGATGTCCCACAGACATTCTGTGCTGTCCTGGTTTCAGTTAGCACAGAATTAATTTTCTTCCTAGTAGCTGGTGGAATGCTGTGTTTTGGCTTAGAATGAGAAGAGTGCTGATAACACCCCGATGCTTTAATTGTTGCAGAGCAGTGCTTATACTAAGCCAAGGACATCTCAGCCTTTGCTCTGTCCTGCCAACGGGCAGGCTGGGGGGTGCAGTAAGAGCTGGGAGGGGACAGACCTAGGACAGGTGACCCAAACTAGCCAAAGGGGTATTCCATACCATCTGACGTCATGCTAAACAATATATAGGGGTGGCTAGCCGGGGGGAGGGGGCCGGACTGCTCGGGGTTAGGCTGGGCATCGGTCAGCGGGTGGTGAGCAATTGCATTGTGCATCACTTGTTTGTACATACTATTATTACTTTCGTATTATCACCATTGTATCATCATTATTATTATTGTTATTATTATTATTTTGTTATTTTTTTTCCTGTCTTATTAAACTGTCTTTATCTCAACTCACGGGCTTCACTTTCCATTTCTCTCCCCCGTCCCAGAGAGGGAGGGGGGAGGGTGAGCGAACGGCTGCGTGGTGTTTAGCTGCCGGTCGGGTTAAACCACGACAGTCTTTTTGGCGCCCAACGTGGGGCCCGAAAGGTTGAGATAACGGCAGATCTGATCAGAGTGTGTTAAACTAAAATTGGTGTAAGGATTAGACCTGCTTAATAGTCACTTGTCATGATGCTGATTGCTTTAATCACAACTCTGCTGCGCCTGTTTTCCAAATTGAGTATTATAGTACATTATTTTCCGTATTTGCTCTCTGTAGTGTTGTTTCTCCTCTCCGGGCCCTGGTTTCAGACCATTATGGTACTAAGTGTTATAGCAATGGCTTATGAGACGATAAGATATCTGGTCATGACTCTAACTTGGTATTTATACTCAGTAACATCGTGGACTCTGTACTTTGGAAACAGCATCTTGGGAACTATTAGCAATTATACCTATTGTTTTTCTCCATTAGAGAGTCAATCTGTGGAGGGGAAAGGGGAGGATATTTTTCCTTACTTGCTTACTCTCCCTTTCTCCTTCACCACCCCTGTATCCTCCTGGGTCACTCTGCCTTCCTCCTTCACCACCCTCTTATCCCCTGAGCTTGTCACAATAGCTCTCCAAGATATTGAATATTTCTGGAATACTCAGAATACCATAGTCTTGTTGTTCTGCCTCATGAATGCACTTCAGATTCTGCTTAAAGTTAAACAACTACTTATGAAGCTCATCCGGAGATCTGCCCGGAGGCAGTATAGTTGTGGGTGGCAGGGAGTATGGGTGGATATGGGCAGGCATCTAGAGCAGTTGGCACCCCCAGTGTGTTGGAAATTCACCCCTGAACAATGGCAAAATCCTCAAAAACTGGCAGAATGCTTGAAAAAAAGGTGTAATGATTCTGGCAGTTCCAAAGTAACACAAATCATTGTAACGTGCTGGGGCCTGGCTCATGCCTATCGAGCTGCCATTGATACTGCTGTCAACTTAGTGACAGACCCTGCGGCCACTCCAAACCCTGTGACAGATCCAACGGCCACTGTGACCCCTACGGTGGATTCTGCAGCCGCTCCAGTCCCAGCTCCTGCAGCCGCTCCAGTCCCAGCTCCTGCAGCCGCTCCAGCTCCAGCTCCTGCAACTGCTCCAGTCCCAGCTCCTGAAGCTGCTCCAGCTCCAGCTCCTGCAGCTGCTCCAGTCCCAGTTCCTGCAGTCGCTCCAGTCCCAGCTCCTGCAGCTGCTCCAGTCCCAGTTCCTGCAGCCGCTCCAGTCCCAGCTCCTGCAGCCGCTCCAGCTCCAGCTCCTGCAACTGCTCCAGTCCCAGCTCCTGAAGCTGCTCCAGCTCCAGCTCCTGCAGCTGCTCCAGTCCCAGTTCCTGCAGTCGCTCCAGTTCCAGCTCCGGCCGCTACTCCAGTCCCAGTTCCTGCAACTGCTCCAGTCCCAGCTCCTGAAGCCGCTCCAGCTCCAGCTCCTGAAGCCGCTCCAGCTCCAGCTCCTACTGCTGCTCCAGTCCCAGCTCCTGCAACTGCTCCAGCTCCAGCTCCTACTGCTGCTCCAGTCCCAGCTCCTGCAACTGCTCCAGCTCCAACTCCAGCTTCTGTAGCCGCTACAGCTCCGGTTCCTGCAACTGCTCCAGCTCCTGTAGCCGCTCCAGCTCCTGTGGCCGTGTCAGAGAAACGAGCTGTAGCAGTGCAAGTTGACCCTGCAGAGGGCATTCCAACCCCTGTGGCAGACCCTGTAACAAAGTCAGAGAAACGAGCAGTAGCAGTGCAAGCTGCCCCTGTAGAGAAGGTGAAAATATGGTATAGAAATTCAAGTCGTTTAGAACGCAGAGAGTCTTCTGCCAATCCAGGTAAGGCTTCTGCCAAAACTAAGTATAGAGATGACGAAGATGATGACGATGCTGGGCCGTCAAGGATTCAGGAGGAGGAAGATGAGGATGCCGAAAGAGCAACAGTAACTACCCGAAGCCTAAACGAGCGCGAGCTACGAGATGTGCGAAAAGATTTTGGTCGCTGTATAGGTGAGCAGCTTGTCACCTGGCTGCTCCGGTGCTGGGACTCTGGAGCCAATTGTGTGGAATTAGACGGCAGGGAAGCCAAGCGGCTGGGATCCCTTGCTCGAGACGCCGGCATTGACAAAGCAATTGCAGATGGAGCACGACCCACCAGCCTCTGGAGGCGTCTCCTCTCAGCTGTGAGGGAAAGGTATCCCTTCAAGGAAGATATTTTATGTCTACCAAGCAAGTGGACCACTATGGAGAAGGGAATCCAGTACCTGAGGGAATTAGCCGTACGGGAAGTGATTTATGAGGATCCAGACCTCAAACAAACATCCACAGATCCAGATGAAGTCAAGTGTACACGACCCATGTGGCGGAAGTTTGTACGGAGTGCACCATCATCATATGCCAGCTCATTGGCAATAATGGCCTGGAAAGAGGATGAGGAACCCACAGTGGGTGAAGCGGCTAAACAACTCCGGCAGTACGAAGAAAGTCTCTCCTCTTCCTTACAGGCCTGTGTCTCAGCTGTGGAGAAACTTTCTGAAAAGGTTCACCAACTTGAAGAGAATCTATTGTCCTCCCCACCTGAACCAACCAGTGCCCACCGACCAAAGGAGAACACTTGGGAGAAACTTTCTGAAAAGGTTCACCAACTTGAAGAGAGATTATTCTCCTTCGCACCTGTACAAAGCAGTGTCTCAGCTGTCAGGGGTAGGCGTTCACCCACACAAGGAAGACGATATGGTGGGTACTCACCCCGTGCCACCCTGTGGTTTTACTTACGAGACCATGGAGAGGACATGAGAAAGTGGGATGGAAAATCTACTGCGACCCTAGAGGCACGGGTACGTGAGTTGCAAAAGAAAACAATCAGGAAAAAGGGATTCTCCGAAAAGTTTGCTGCTCCAACTTCCAGCAGACAGTCCTTCAAACACAGAAACGAGGAAGATTCTGACCAGGATTAGGGGGGCCCTGCCTCCAGCCAGGGGGAGGAAAGGGACAATCGAGTTTATTGGACTGTGTGGATTCGATGGCCTGGCACATCACGCGCACAGAAGTATAAGGCTTTAGTAGACACCGGTGCACAATGTACTATAATGCCATCAAGCTATAAAGGACCAGAGCCCATCTATATTTGTGGAGTGACAGGGGGATCTCAGCAGTTGACTGTATTGGAGGCTGAAGTGAGTCTGACTGGGAATGAGTGGGAAAAGCACCGCATTGTGACTGGTCCGGATGCTCCATGTATCCTTGGCATAGACTATCTTAGAAGAGGATACTGCAAGGACCCAAAAGGGTTCCGGTGGGCTTTTGGTATTGCTGCCTTAGAGACAGAGGGCATTAAACAATTATCTACCTTGCCTGGTCTCTCAGAGGACCCCTCTGTTGTGGGGTTGCTGAGGGTCGAAGAACAGCAAGTGCCAATTGCTACCACAACTGTGCACCGGCGGCAATATCGCACCAACCGAGACTCCCTGATTCCCATCCATAAGCTAATTCGTCAATTGGAGAGCCAAGGAGTGATCAGCAAGACTCATTCACCTTTCAATAGTCCCATATGGTCAGTGCGAAAGTCTAATGGCGAGTGGAGACTAACAGTGGACTATCGCGGCCTGAACGAAGTCACGCCACCACTGAGTGCTGCAGTGCCGGACATGCTGGAACTTCAGTATGAACTTGAATCGAAGGCAGCCAAGTGGTACGCCACAATTGATATCGCTAATGCATTTTTCTCCATCCCTCTAGCAGCAGAGTGCAGGCCACAATTTGCCTTCACTTGGAGGGGAGTCCAATATACTTGGAATAGGCTGCCCCAGGGGTGGAAACACAGCCCTACCATTTGCCATGGGCTGATCCAGTCTGCACTAGAGCAGGGGGAAGCTCCTGAACACCTGCAGTACATCGATGACATTATTGTGTGGGGTGACACAGCAGAGGAAGTTTTCGAGAAAGGGAAGAAAATAGTCCAAATCCTTCTGAAAGCCGGTTTTGCCATAAAACAAAATAAAGTCAAAGGACCTGCACGGGAGATCCAGTTTTTAGGAATAAAATGGCAAGATGGACGTCGTCAAATCCCAATGGATGTGATCAACAAAATAACAGCTATGTCTCCACCAACTAACAAAAAAGAAACACAGACTTTCCTAGGTGTTGTGGGGTTTTGGAGAATGCACATCCCAAATTACAGTCTGATTGTAAACCCACTCTACCAAGTAACTCGTAAGAAGAATGAGTTTGAATGGGGCCCTGAACAACGACAAGCCTTTGAACAAATCAAGCAGGAAATAGTCCATGCAGTAGCCCTTGGGCCAGTTCGAACAGGACCAGATGTAAAGAATGTGCTCTATACTGCAGCCGGGGAGAACGGCCCCACCTGGAGCCTCTGGCAGAAAGAACCTGGGGAAACTCGAGGTCGGCCTCTGGGGTTTTGGAGTCGGGGATACAGAGGATCTGAGGCCCGCTATACTCCAACTGAAAAGGAGATATTGGCAGCATATGAAGGAGTTCGATCTGCTTCGGAGGTGGTCGGTACTGAAGCGCAGCTCCTCCTAGCACCCCGATTACCGGTACTAGGCTGGATGTTCAAGGGAAGGGTCCCCTCTACGCATCATGCAACTGATGCTACATGGAGCAAGTGGGTTGCACTGATTACTCAGCGGGCTCGAATAGGAAACCCCAGTCGCCCAGGAATATTGGAAGTGATCATGGACTGGCCAGAAGGCAAATACTTTGGGATATCACCAGAGGAGGAGGTGGGTCGTGCTGAAGAAGCCCCACTGTACAACCAGTTGCCAGAGAATGAAAAGAAATATGCCCTGTTCACTGATGGGTCCTGTCGTATTGTGGGGAAGCATCGGAGATGGAAGGCTGCTGTATGGAGTCCTACGCGACGAGTTGCAGAAGCTGCTGAGGGAGAAGGTGAATCGAGTCAGTTTGCAGAAGTGAAAGCCATTCAGCTGGCTTTAGACATTGCTGAACGAGAAAAATGGCCAGTTCTCTATCTCTACACCGATTCATGGATGGTAGCAAATGCCCTGTGGGGATGGTTACAGCAATGGAAGCAAAACAACTGGCAGCGTAGGGGCAAACCTATCTGGGCTGCTGCATTGTGGCAAGATATTGCTGCTCGGGTAGAGAACCTGGCTGTGAAAGTACGCCACGTAGATGCTCATGTGCCCAAGAATCGGGCTACTGAAGAACATCAAAACAACCAGCAGGTGGATCAGGCTGCTAAGATTGAAGTAGCTCAGGTGGACCTGGATTGGCAGCATAAAGGTGAATTATTTATAGCCCGATGGGCCCATGACACCTCAGGCCATCAAGGTAGAGATGCAACATACAGATGGGCTCGTGATCGAGGGGTGGACTTGACCATGGACGCTATAGCACAGGTTATTCATGACTGTGAAACATGTGCTGCAATCAAGCAAGCCAAACGGTCAAAGCCTCTTTGGTATGGAGGACGATGGCTGAAATATAAATATGGAGAGGCCTGGCAGATTGATTACATCACACTCCCTCAAACTCGCAATGGCAAGCGCCACGTACTTACAATGGTGGAAGCAACCACCGGATGGCTGGAAACATATCCTGTGCCTCATGCTACCGCCCGGAACACCATCCTGGGCCTTGAAAAGCAAGTCCTATGGCGACATGGCACCCCAGAAAGAATAGAATCAGACAATGGGACTCACTTCCGAAACAACCTTATAGACACTTGGGCCAAAGAACATGGTATTGAATGGGTGTATCACATCCCCTATCATGCACCAGCCTCCGGGAAAGTTGAACGATACAATGGCCTGTTAAAGACTACCTTGAAAGCAATGGGCGCTGGGACGTTCAAAAACTGGGATACGCATTTGGCAAAGGCCACCTGGTTAGTCAATACTAGGGGATCTACCAACCGAGCTGGACCTGCCCAATCAAACCTGTTACGTACTGTAGATGGGGATAAAGTTCCTGTAGTGCATGTAAAAAATATGCTGGGTAAAACAGTCTGGGCTACTCCTGCCTCAGGAAAAGGCAAACCTATTCGTGGAATTGTTTTCGCTCAGGGACCTGGATATACTTGGTGGGTGATGCAAAAGAACGGAGAGGTCCGGTGTGTACCTCAAGGAGATTTAATACTGGGTGAGAATAGCCCATGAACTGAATTGCACCATGTTAAATAGTATATTATACTGTATGTTATCACTACCATGATTACTATAGGTGACTAATTAGAATGTATGGAAAAGAGTGTAACCTGAGCATGACATAAATGGTATGGAATAAGGGGTGGATAGATGTCCTGGTTTCAGTTAGCACAGAATTAATTTTCTTCCTAGTAGCTGGTGGAATGCTGTGTTTTGGCTTAGAATGAGAAGAGTGCTGATAACACCCCGATGCTTTAATTGTTGCAGAGCAGTGCTTATACTAAGCCAAGGACATCTCAGCCTTTGCTCTGTCCTGCCAACGGGCAGGCTGGGGGGTGCAGTAAGAGCTGGGAGGGGACAGACCCAGGACAGGTGACCCAAACTAGCCAAAGGGGTATTCCATACCATCTGACGTCATGCTAAACAATATATAGGGGTGGCTAGCCGGGGGGAGGGGGCCGGACTGCTCGGGGTTAGGCTGGGCATCGGTCAGCGGGTGGTGAGCAATTGCATTGTGCATCACTTGTTTGTACATACTATTATTACTTTCGTATTATCACCATTGTATCATCATTATTATTATTGTTATTATTATTATTTTGTTATTTTTTTTTTTCCTGTCTTATTAAACTGTCTTTATCTCAACTCACGGGCTTCACTTTCCATTTCTCTCCCCCGTCCCAGAGAGGGAGGGGGGAGGGTGAGCGAACGGCTGCGTGGTGTTTAGCTGCCGGTCGGGTTAAACCACGACATGTGCAATAAAGGATTTCAGGTCTGATGCTGTCCAGGTCTGGGATCAGCTTTTCTTTCATGGGTTCCCAACACTGGAGTGTTACAGTATCCTGAAAATTATCAATGCCTACAACCTATTCCTAAAAATCTGCCCAATTCATACCTAAAGTTCTACATATTGTGTCTTCTGGACCTTGGCTCTCTACAGTTGTTTTTCTGTTGCTTCTAGTGTTACAAATATATGCCATGCCTGAGTAAAACTGAGGACAAAATAAAACTTACACGAAAGGGTAAGACGGTAACCATCAAAAATTTACTACCAGGTTATGCATCACTGGTAAGCTTTGATGCCCAGCTTTCCACTGCAATTAGTTTTCCTCTTACGTGATCCATCAAATGTTTTAAGTTGGCCTGTCCCTGAAAATAAAGCAGTAAATCAGCCTGTGTTAGCCAAGACAGAATACATTTATCCTATAAAAAGTTTTTAAATCAAATTCTAAATATTCACCAGCTGAACTCCTCACAAATCTCAGCATGGCTGTAGTGGTTAAATGTAATTCATATCCTGACAATGAAAATTGAAAAAAAAAATCTGTAAATGTAAAAATTTTAGATTTGTATCACTACAAGATAAGAAAAGAGAAAAAAAATGCTGTTGTGTAGGGCAGCAAATAACATGTATTTTTTTTCCTTTGTATACTTTAAAACCCTCATCACTACAATTTATCACTATGCTTTTAATTTATTTAAATTTTCACAGGCTATTTAAACATTCTTCAAGTGCTAAGCAACACAGTATACGGTGATGGATACTTAGCCATTTAACACACAGTGACCTTAGATCTCAATAGTTCCTTGTTTTTAAACTCAAGCTGTATTTATATTCCAGCAAGTTCCTGTGCAGGAAGAGCTGCCCCTTTTCTGTTTCTCCAATAAATAATTATCAATCAAAGTGCTGGAGGTTTTAGTTAGACAAATAGAACTACAGAATAAAAGTCTAGATGAATTATTTTCTGTAAAGCAATACTTTCTTCAGAAAGTGACAAATATTTGTTGTCTGGATTCCTGGAGATTTGGACCCATCCTGCTCATAAACTAGAAAAAAGATAAAAGACAGAAGTGAGGGTTCTGCATATGGAACAGGGTGGAAAATAGGACAGAGATAAACTTTTTACCATTACATTGATCTAAACAGAAGAAGAATTTAAACTAAAATTTAGTGTTGAATAGAAAATAAAATATTAAACTGAACTAACATCATAAGACATGCGATGATTGCTGAGCCTGGAGAAGTGAGGAGGGGGGGGAGAGAGAGGGGTGGAGTTGGATGGAGTGTTGTTAGACATCTCTTTATGCAAATAAACTGGCTGCAAATTAAAAATTAGAAAAAAAAAGACATGTTTCAAACATTAGAAACAAAGACATAGTGGCTTCTCTGACTGGGAAAAATGAAACCATCCAAAACTGACATTGCTATGATAAAATCTTATTAAAGTCCTTTCATTGACTTTAAAAAATAAACTGCGGACTTTTTGCTTCATTTAGAAAAGACTGGTAGGGAAATCATAATTTCTTCAGTAATCATTAAATCTATATGCAATTATGTTCAAAACATAATGGATTAAAAAGCATTTTGCAGCCCTGTTGTCTGAAACATTTATTTTACCATCAAGCATAAGTACACTGCACATAGAAAACAGGATGCTGAAAGTTTGTCCTGTGAAGGAAAGGTAGTTCCTAACACTTATTTTAAAAGTAGATAGCCTTGGTGGTGCAGCCACTGTGTATGTTAATCAGCATATTGCTCATTCTGTGTAAGTCTGTCTCAATTCCTCTGAGATAGAAGAACTGAATGCAAAATCATATTTTGCTCCTCACCGCTTTCCTAACCCTCTTTTGAATTCCCACTAGAGTCCCTTGAAGTAGCTTCTTGACAGTTCTCCTAAGTGAATCTTGATCTTGGGATCACTGAGTACCATTTAATGTGATTAGAACATCTCCTTATACAAAGACATACTTCTACACTTCAGATGTGACATGTAAATTATATATATATAATATTATATATATATTGTTTTCTCTTCTCTCTTTTCCAGAGTAGTTTAGTCGGTTTATTGCATAAATTATACAATATATAATATATTGTTAAATATTATATAGTCTTAATTATATATTATTGTATTATTGTTCTGTTATATATATTGTTGTGTATATATATTATTGTATTAGTGTTGTTGTGTTATTTAGTGTTGTTGTTTTTCTCATTCTTTGGTTGGCTTTCTTATCTAAAAAAATAAATAATAATAATTAAAAAAAAAGAACCCCAAAACCAAAGCACTAATCCAGGGGAACGTGGGAGATGTTGTTACACATGTTCCTGGTACTTCCCTTACCTAGTCACTTCCCTACCTATTTAAAAACTGCTGTATCATCAATGGTTCTTCTCTGCCAAGTAGAGCCTTCTTCTTGATTGGGGTCACAGAAGGAGAAGTTCAGGCAAAGTGGCAAGTATTAAATTTTGTCCCCCTCTTTATCTTGCTAAATCAGCATGTTAAATGAGAGCTGTAATCACGTAAGATCAAATATTGATATCCACATAAAAAAGAAAAAAACAACACACCACCACTTTTTGTTCCATTTTTATGTTCATGTAGCTGCAGCTTTGTATTTCTTTCAAATTACCAACAAATTTCAAAATAATTTGTTTGGTGGGCAAATTTAATTCCTTGGCAACAGAATGGAAATTGAGCTTGTGATACTTCAGATAGTGAGAAACAATTGTTCTCAACAATTTATGCAGGGAATTGTTATGCAAGGAATATTATTGTTGAGGTTTTCATTCTATCTATCTATCTATCTGTCTATTTTGGTAACTAATTAATGGAATGAGGAGGAACCATATAATAAACTGATAATAAACTTCACTTGCTGAGATTGTCTTGCAAAACTCCTTCATGATAATATAAGCTTAAGATAATATAATTTACTTGTCCTCTTCTTCCGAGACCTGTTTTTTGTTCATAAGATAACTCCTGCATCTGAGTAAAATAATATCCTCCTACCTTTAGGAGGGATCTCAATGCCCATATTCAAATGGAAGGAACGCAAACAAGTCTGTCCTTGCTAGTGAGACTTACCCCTGTGAGATAATCACACCTTAACTAGAAATGCTACAACCTTGTATTTGTTTCCCTGCTATGGAATTGTCACTTCAGAGTTTATATCCTAGCACCACTTGTTAATGAAAGAGTAGCCATCTGACAGCTAGTTGATGTCTACACCTTGGAAGGCCATCTACAGTGTTTTTTATTATGAAATAAGGAAATGGGTTTGATCCTGTTTCAGCAGTCTTTCAGTGTTGTTGACAGTAAGAGTCCATGGTATGATTGCTTGCATTTTAAACATGCTTTGTGCTATGTTGAAGCAGATAAGTAACTCCAAAACACCTGGCCAATTGATTTGGTCAAATCACCAGGTTTTGAGGCCTATTTTTCTCCTGTCGTTGAAGTGTATATGGTGGGCCTCCCTAAGAGAAACAGAAAGCAGACAAGGCTTTATTTTTACCTCATTTTTGTTTTATTTTGAACCAAAATATTACATATCCACAGGAACAAACTATCGTGTGTGTTTTGTTAAGACATTGTTAGATGTAAGGAGACCTGGCTGTGTGTTTGTTAGTTTATGTGTTTTTATTTGCTGTTTCTGTCAAACTTTACAGTTTTATTTTGCTACCCTGTACATTGAAAGTTACAGGCATAATCTTCTTAAGTTTATAGGGACAATGTTGTTTTATTTTTCTTCTGTCATTGCTTGAATTAAGAAGTAGTGTGTTTTAAAGGTTTATCTGACCTGTTATTTCTTTATGTTTCAACTTTCTTTATAAACAGGTGATTATTTTGGAAGGACATTCAATCTTATTGGCTTGCTAAAACAAGGAATTTAAGACCAACAGATAGATGCATATTATCTTTTTGAAAATAAAATTGGTAGGTGGGCCAAAAGCTAACCTGAACAAAGCCAAAAACTGAAAGAAAAACCTTTGCCTGTTTTACAGTGCAGAGGAAAAATAAAACAATAATTTAATGTTTCCTTGTGGGAAGGAAGTTTGAAGGATAATACAATATAAAAGAAAAACAAATGTTGAAAATTGTTGATACATACATCTCTACTTATGGCTGAAAAATATCAAGCAGATGTAACCAAAAGACCATTTCTGAGAGATGATAGGGCCAGCAGAGAAAGATATTGGAATCTACCCATGAAAGTTAAAGACTACCAAATATTAAAAAAAAAAAAGTGTCCATATTTTCATTTTCCATAAGCTGTTTGCATTTCATGACTTGTTCTGTGTTATAAATCAGAAATTTCTGTGATCTATCATGCAGTTCAAATAATACTGCTGGTAGCCCAAACAATTAATTTATGAACAATTTATAAGCAACCAACAATACAATTGCTCTTCTCATAAAGTTTTAATCCCTATGAAGAAAAGAAAGAAATAACAATCTTTAGGAATAGCTTGTGCGTAACTAATAAATAATTGAAGAGCTGGTTTCACAAGTGCTACTTATCTGCAAGGAATCTGGATTTCTGTTCCTTGTGCAAGAAAGGAACCTATTTCATATATTTTCAGATCACAATAATAATTAATGATTGTCTTTTGTATTTGGAGAGTTGTTTCGTTTTGTTCCTGGAGCATTCACAAGCCTGTATGAAAGAATAAGGCTTCCTTCCCAGTAGGACATGCCACAGTGTCTGACAAGGATAGGTTCTATTTTGGCCTAAATGAGGAATATTCTAAAATGTATGACCCCTTTAAGTGATGTGTGGTGTGATGTCATGTACTGAACAGAACAGTGCCAATGGGGATAAATCTATATACAAGCCAAGTAATAACAGCAACACACCATACATATATTATTTTCTAAGTCATTTAAAGGTTTGCAAAGTAAAAAAAGAAATAGATTTTTGGGCTGGCTTGTTCATTAAACAAACAAACAAACAAACAAGCAAAAAAGAATAATGTATGTGTACAGTGGGAAAGTCCATGCTCAAGAAGTGCCCTTTCTTGTGTGGCTGTACAATGATGCGCTTGCCCTGGAAAGCACCAATAGCTCTCTCCAGCAAGAGGTGTCTCTATGTATCAAATCAGGAACAACACCAGAGCAATGGCCAATGTTTGTCAGGCTGTAGCAGGGAGAGCTTGAGGTGGAGTGTAGACTGGCATACATGGTTGGATGTTTCTTTGCACACACTGTGCTTTCATGGACTTCACATGCAAAGGTCCAATTACCCCTTGTCTAGATTGTGCATACTCCTCAGAAGTTGTTTGCAAGGATCTCACTGTGGAGGCTGTTTGTTGCTCTTGTTCCACTTATTGCAGGAACATTCTTATATAATTATATTTCTGCACACTAAATCCAGGACTCTTACAGTATGACCTTAAACAATTTTGCATCAGTGACTGTTAACAGGTCTGAAAGTAGTGAATAAACAATCTGTATGCAGATAATTTGAAGAAAGCAGAACCATTGCTTGGAATTTGTTCTGCCTACTGAACATGCTACACTCCTTGATAAAACCTAGTTTAAATTTGAATTTTTAAATCACATATCATGGATGAATTCAAAAAATAAAGAAAGGTGTAAATAGAAGTGTCAACCAGCACTTCTTGCTCTTGAAAAGATGGTTTAAATTAAAATGAGAAGCTCTGTAAAGTATAAAGACTACCCAAGGAGGAAAATGTCAGATTGTACGTCACATGTGCAGCCTGCTGATACTCGCAGGACCTTATCTCATAGGGGAATAAGCTAAAGAACAGTGTGACTCTGATGGAGGTCGACACAAGAAGAATGCTTCCCCTGGGAAACAAGTAGCAGTGTCAGTGAACACATAGCCGTTCTCTTGAATGTGTTATAGACTTTAATATGAGGAAAAAGAAAACAACAATTAACATTACAAGCATTAGAATATGCTTCCAGCTTCAAAGGTATGAACTGAGTATGGAAACCTGAAATATTGCTATTCCTATTGCTGTCAGGTACCAGCAAACTAGTGTACAAAATAGGTGAGAAAATTATCAAACACAATACTCTGTTCAACTCCACATTTATTGTACCAGACAAATTCTTTCTTTACCAATATACAAAATAATTACAAATGAATTTCCATCAATTATGTATGGTAACAACTGTTCAACCAGAATCATTAATTATTTTAAGTGAGTATTTGCCATCCCTGTTACACTAACATACTTACATAAGTTATTGAGCTATATACTCAGCTACTATAATTGACTCAGCTGCACTGTTTTTTTTTTTTATTATTTATTATTATTATTTTTTTTTAAATCTATGATTATTTGAACAAGCTGCATGTCTGGCTCACAGATGTGGTCTGGGTTAAAAAGCAGATAGGTTCTTGCCTGCTGAATCTATTGCTTTCTCCTGTATCAGATGATGGGTTTCTGCATCATTTGGGAGAATAAATTCAAATTGTATTTTTATTAGCTTTTCTGGAAGCACCATAAAATCTCATTGCTATAATGTTTATAAAAAAGACCTGAACTAAATGTTATCAGGTTTCCCATTTATCTCAATGGGTTTTGTAGCCTAAAGGGAAACAGCATAATCCTGCATGAAGTGAAAGAAATTCAGGTTTAGACTCTATGTATCTAAAAATAGATGTAATACCTTAGTAGTGTATTTTAGAAAAAAATGTTAAGAGCTCAAAGTCTCTTCAATTTATTGTATGTTGTGGTTTTTGTTTGTTTGTTTGTTTGTTTTCCACTCTGAGAGAAGCAGTGCTGTAAAATAAACCTGTTATGGACTGTAGGAGGATAACAAAACAGAACAATTATTTGTGATATAGTGCATTGTAATGGGATTTTTACATATGTACCATCAGCAGCTGAATACCTGTTAGAAGCATTAAATATACATATATATATATATACATCTGTGCATTCTGCAGCAAATACCAATTAAACAAACACACACAGAAAAATCTTTTGTTTGTTTGTTTGTTCAGGACACTATTGTAGTTCCAGCTCTTTGGCACTATTATAACTACAGAATAAATTCTAGTGAATTCATTAGGACTATCAGCTCCAATCTTTCATCCTCTTACATAATATCTAGTTTTATGATTGCTTACTTAAAAGTATTAATACAAATAGTATTTATGTTTCAAAATTTACATTGACGGCTCATCCTGAGTAAATTATTTTAACATCTGTTTTAGGTAGTCAGTTAGTATGTACTATCATAATCACGCCCATCATTAAAAAAAATACATATAGCTTTACCAGTACCAGCATCAATAAACATGAGAGACAATTTTTCAAGACGGTCTCATAGAATTGAATTCTTGCTAATTATTGCAGCTTATTGCTAATTTTTCCAGATGAGTACTGTTAAAATTTAGCTATTTGAATATAGACTGAAAAAAAAAAAAAGTTTGACAATATACAATATAAAGCAGGAACAAAAGGATGCAAAGGTTAAATGTAATGTGCAAATGTGCAAAACTGTTACTGAAACTTGATATACGATTTCTTTCATTAAGGTAAAGAGAAGCAAAAGTTAAGCATGTAGATGTTATATTGTTGCGGGCTGCCAGGTGCCCACCAAGCCACTCTGTCACTGCACCTTCTCAGCAGGACTGGGGGTGAGGGGGCATATATGATGAAAATGGGGGGGGGGGAGGGGGGCAAATATGATGAAAATTTCAGAAAATTTTCAGAAAAATTTCAGAAAAAATGCATAAAAGGTACTGGCAAGTGGGACTGGAGGAACCACAGCTTCCCATTAGCTGAATTTTCTGACATGCATTTGTCACCTCAGTATACAGTTGCACTCCCTCCTTCTCTTTGATCTTATCCATGTTTTTGCACCAGGGCTGATGTTCAAGTCTCAAGGAAAAGTAGATTTTAACAAGAAATGCCAAAAATAAGAGTGGTTATGTCTTTTCTCTCAAGGGTAAGCGAACCATATAGGAATCAAATCAGTAGGATTTGCCTTTCAGATCTTAGAAGTCCTGAAATCTTCAGCTTCCATTTTGTCAGTGAGAGGTATAACTACCAACCATCTGTAGGAAAAGGGAGAAAGTATTTCCTGTCATATATAAAGCATATCTTGCTCTAGTTCGTTAGTTTTTCTCTGATTAAGGCAAATGGATTTCTGATCTTGTGTATTTGGAACACTGTCTTGTCAATGCACGTAACCAGATTAGCCTGCATGATGCTTGGCACAGGACTAGATAGATACTGTAGCTATACTAATCAAAGTTAGGCCGAACAGTGGAGAAAAATACTGAGTTATACAGAAGAGATAGGCACATGTTTGCTTGTTTATTTCGGTTGTAGTTAAAGTGTGAATGTATTCCCAAAGTTTTTATTTCAGGCACTTAAACAGTCTTTTGGGACTAGTCCTCTGTGGATAGTATCTGGGTTTGTATTTCTGAAAATAAATAAATAAATAAATAAATAAATAAATAAATAAATATATTTTTTTTCTTGTATCTCTATTGTAAAGGAAGAAGAAAACATATATATTTATGCATTTAGATTGTTTTTTCTGTATTTATATATTAGGGCATATATTTACCCTAACACAAATTACTTTAAGATCTATATTTACCCTGATATCTGGTATTGATTTTAGGGCAAGTTACTCTTCGAAAAATATTTTATTTTATTTTCTAATATTTTTGAATTTATTTTAATTCTGCTGGGACGACCATTTCCCACATGTATTTGCTACCATTGGACTTTCTTAGTGTAACTAACGAAATTGCAAGTGATTCAGTCTTTCTAAAATTATTTGGATCTATTTTTGGATCTTATCTTGACTGTACGGTGCTCAGAATGAGTTACAGAAATGTCTTTAAGTGACCTACAATAGCATTTCTTTTCATAAAATATGTCATAGCTTTATAGTCCGGTGTCTCATAGCTCTGAAAGCTAAAAAATTAGGCTAATCTCAAGGGGAAAGTCCCTTCCCAGTGGAACAAAATTCTTTAGAATTGCTTTGCAGAACCAAAAAATAGCAAATCTTTACCTTAAGGGAAACAAACAAACAAACAAAACAGCACATAAAGGAAGGATAGTTATAACAAAAATTGGATATTAATTTTGCTTCTTGTAAATTTGAACCAGGTATACCACATATATTGTGGGAAAACAACATTTTAGGGTTTTGGCACCAAATGAATGTTCCCTTGACAACATAGTCACTGTTCTATAAACAAGTTATTTGAAGTCGTTAAGGGATCTGAGTACAAGAAAAGTCCTATCACACTAACCTGAAAGGCAGCTACCAGAGGTGTATACAATATATACATGTACATGTATCCTGCAACACATATAAAGAATCTGGGATGCTGTCTGTATGCAGGTGGTGTATATCAGTTCAGTTTCTGGGATATCAATACATAGTCAATAGGAGACATTATTATCTGAAAAAGTGGTATGCATTTGTGTCATTCCTCTTTCTCCTATGCTTCTCAGAAAGAAATAACAGAATAGGACCAGCACTTTTTCCATCACAGCAACTTTTAGTTTTAGACTTTTTAGACTGAAGAAAAAACATCAACATTAAAAATATTTTAAATATATTTGCAATTAATTACTACTCAAAGAATTAGCCTTTTAAAAAATCTTTCTGGGTTAAGGTTAGCTTGACCACCTTGAAAATTGTGCATTAGTCACTACACCACTCTAAAGAGTCAACAGCATTAAAGCAGGAAGATATACCAGGTTCTCAAAAGCAGTACATCCAACAGTGCATTTCAATTAAGTCAGTGAATCAAAAAGGCCAGACCACAGTCTAAGCCCTGGCACATGGTTTTTATCTTGTTATGAGTCACACCATGATACAAACCTGAAAGGAAACCAAGTGGTCTCTAGCCCTTTCTGTCTGCTATTGTAGGTGTAGTATTTCTGACACATAGCGTAGCATAAGGCAATGACTCATTTCCAATCTAGAAACAGGGAAAGAACCATAAGAAAGAAAATAAAAGCTGTGGAAAAGAAGGAGACTCCACTGAAATTTCTGAAAGAAGTAGTGAACATCATTGCATCAGACGATATATGACCTATTATTCTGAAAATGAAATATAATCTTATTTAATTTGTTATTTTTACCATTACAGGCAGGTGGACTGCTGTGGTTTAACCCGGCCGGCAGCTAAACACCACACAGCCATTCGCTCACCTTCCCCCGTCCCTTTCTGGGATGGGGGAGAGAAATGGGAAAGTGAAGCCTGTGCATTGAGATAAAGACAGTTTATTAAGACAGGAAAATAATAATAACAGTACTAATAATAACAATAATGATGATAGTACTACTAATAACAATGTGTACTGAACAAGTGATGCACAATGCAATTGCTTACTACCTGCTGACCAATGCCCAGCCTATCCCTGAGCAGCCGCCCCCCCCACCCCAGCCAGCCACCCCAGCCAGCCATCCCATGACGTTTAGCATGACATCAGATGGTATGGAATACCCTTTTGGTCAGTTTGGGTCAGCTGTCCTGGGTCTGCCCCTTCTCAGCTCTTGCTGCACCCCCAGCCTGCCTCCTGACAGGACAGAGTGAGAAGCTGAAACATCCTTGGCTTGGTGTAAGCAGTGCTCTGCAACAATTAAAACATCAGCATGTTATCAGCAGTCTTCTCATCCTAATCTATAACATAGCACCCTACCAGCTACTAAGAGGAAAATTAAGTCTGTCCTAACTGAAACCAGGACATAGACAAAGTGGTCTTTGTCAGAAAATTTTGTTGTATCATTAAAATAAAAAAAGCAACCGTTGGGGTGTAAATAGGTAAAATACATTATTTAGAATAAAAAGTTTATTCCCACTATACTCATATATAAACTATATGTAGAATAAATTCTGAATTGGATAATGAAACATTTTGTAATAGTGTCTCAGAGAAAAAGTTTTACACTTTCAGGTTCAAGGATCACTAATAGGGAAGAGGTTGAAAATATTTTCTAGGAGCTCAGAACTGTCTCAAAGGAATACATAACAAAGCTGATAGCTCAAGGCCAAGGGAATTTTTATGCCTCTGACACATAGCCTAAAAAAAAAAAAAAAAATCTATTTTTTTTCATTTCTACTCTGGAATGTAATGACCTAGCTAATAATAATAACCATACGAAAACAAGCCAATAAGCAATTAAAATTGTTGACAGAAAGTGTTTGGTAATAAATAACACAGGAAAATGTGTGTTTAATCAGTCCTCCCTTGAAGAAAAAATATCTAATAGTTCCTAAATGTTTGGTAGTTTTGAGATGTTAATGTTAGCAGAAAATTTGCAAATTCTAACTTAAACATTCCCACACTCACTAAGTGATGTTCCATCTTCTGAAAAGAGTTTTGAAATTCCAGATGCTACCAGTTAACTTCCAGCTCCCATTTGGTATTTTCCAGATTGATGACTGTTCACATTCACAAACTATGACTATACAGTAGGTGAGGAATAATGATAAGCTCTTTTTCAATCTCTGTTCTTTCAAGCCCAGAAGGCAGAACAAAGCCAATTTTTTCCCTATGCTCAAGTTTACATTCTCACTGTATTTTATTTTATTTTGAGAAGCATAGTACTTAGGCTCATAGGTGAACTGTTGTTAGTCCAAAAATACCCTTTGTTCATTTATTTTATTTTATTTTATTTTATTTTATTTTATTTTATTTTATTTTATTTTATTTTATTTTATTTTATTTTATTTTATTTTATTTTATTTTATTTTATTTATTTTTTATAAAACTGTCTTTTGTCACAGAGAGAGAAGTTATGGCTGATGCCGTCGGCATCAGAAGGCTAAAATATGTTTTGTTGAGTCTATAGAGTACTAGCAGAAGAGCAGTGCCCATAGCCATTACTCCTTTCCATCTGTCCTGTCTTCTTGATATGTTTGTGCATCCTGTTGAGGTCTCAAAAGTGCTTGGTGTCTTCTGTCAGTTAAAAAAGGTGCTGTTTGGAGACCAGATGTTACATTTCTTTTTCACTGGAGGAAGTTCAGCTAGCTGATCCCGTTACTATGATTGAGTGCTATATCCTTCTGTTGAGACAGAAGTTAAAGTGGCAATCAAGTGGGAAAATAAATAAATAAATAAATAACCTTTCTATGATACAGTAAAACTAAACTAATTGTAACAAGGATTGTTTATGTAATTTACCAGTAAAAGAAATGTGATTTTGTTGTTGTTGTTGTTTGTGTTTTTTGTTTGTTTGGTTTGGTTTGGTTTGGTTTGGTTTTTGAGTCCAACTCTAATATTACTGGTTTTACTTTTCCCTTTCTCATACATCAACATTTGAATATACAGCTTCTCTATACTCTTGAATAAATCTCCTCCTTCTTACTATTGGTTCAAGCATCAAACAGTTTGTTATGTTTCATTTAGAAATGTGGAATGTTTCATTTATTAATGTGATTTAAATATACAGAGTTCCTTCGCTGATGCTATAAAAATGCATTAATAGATATTTTATATCATTCATTTTCAATATTACCTACATGCAGCTAGCAAAAGAACATTTTTTTCTGCCTTTCACTCAATAATTATTAAGAATCTTATGAGAGACAGATAGCACTGGTCTTCTCCAAAAGCCTTACTATAATAGCTTTATTTAATGATGCACTTTAGATAGATAGATAGATAGATAGACAGACAGACAGACAGACAGATACGCAGAATGACATTATTCAGTTTTCTTCTCTTCAGTTTTCTTCGCATGAATGTTGTGGTACTTGAATGCTGTTAAACTTCTGGACTTGAAGGTAAAGATTTTTTTAAATCAACATTGTTACACATATCTACATAAGATTTTTAAGGTTTCAGTGGGATTGATTTGTAATGATAAGCAGACTTGTAAACATTTACAGCATTGGCCGTATTTTTTCTTAACTTCTATATTTTCTGATAATGTTTTCCCCTCTGTACATATTGCCAAAAGTGCATACTTTTAATATGTAAATACTTAAATACTGTCTTCAGTAGTGAAGACCAATGTAAACAATATGCTTAAATTTCTCTTTAATGTTTTCTTTATTATTTTTTTGTCTTGAAGTTTTGTCAGAAACATGATTTGCTCTAGCAAACTTTCAGCTTTCATACATGAAGTGGTACTAAGTGCTAATCATGTCTAACATTAAAGTATACTGTTTTTTTACATGTCAGTTCAGTTTACTTAACCTTTTTAACTAGTCTGACAAGAACAGACCTATTCAATGAATGAATTATTTCTTAATATAGAAGGAAATATTTTAGCAACTTCCAGTTTAGAAAGGGTATTTATTCACTTCACATATGCCTTTTCTTTCTTATGAGCTGAGGTAATAACTATAAACCTTATTTTAAGTATTTGTAGTGTAGAAGGCTACACTAGGTATGGAAGGTATGGAAGCTCTCATCATAGTAGACAAATGTAGCCAGCACAGCCTCAAACTTTATATCTCTATTTAATTATCAGTTGTGTTTGGTCAAAGCCCAAGACATTTGTCTTGATACCGAACAAAATATCTGTAATTTTTAAATATATCCCAATGAAACCCTTGAAACTGTACTTATACATATTGGAAAAGGATGTGCTTGTATGAGAACCCTGTGTGATTTTATATCCATAAATAACATTAGTATAGATGCAAATAATCATGCAAACTTGTGTTTTTAACTTTACTAAAATTACATAATGCGGCTTTAGTAATTCAGCCACTGTTACATCTTAACAGTCATTACAATCTAACTATATATTGCCTACCCACATTGGAATGAATCTTACATTACTGAAGAAACAATACAAAACAATGACCTGTATTAACTGCTAGAACATGTCCAAGGCAATGGACACAAAACTCTAATCACTGTTCAACCTGATACACAAGAGATACACCATATCTTGGAAAAAGTGAAGAAGGATGGAAAACACCATTGGTGAGAAACTATTTTTTTTTGGATAATCATTGACAGTAACAGGAATTTTTAATTTCATGCTTCACCCAGTTCTGATTTTACTAACTAGCATGAAAGCATCTATCTTGAAAAATCAAGACGTGACCATACCACCACTTTTGAGAAAAGTAAGATGAACTGACTATAGTCATGGGGTGGAATATGATGCTGTGTCCCTCCTTGCTCCACCTGTGGTTTGATTGTTGGCTTGCTCAAACACTGGCTGTTGCACCCAAGGTCTGGCTCATGCAGATAGTGACTATGGTACTGGCTACACCTGAGGCCTTGCTCATGCAGACAGTGACCACAATATCATCTCAAACTAGGTGTGGAGAAGCTGACAGACATATATCTTGCTCAGCAGTTGAGGGCCAGTGGAGCACGCCAATCCAAAAACCTATTAGTCCACCATCTGTTACCCCATAAATAGTAAGCAGACCAAGAGACCTTTGAGCTCTTCAGAACGGCAGTTAGCTGCACAACAGGATCTCCCATTGAGTAGGGATGTCTCTCAAGGTCATGCCTGCTGCTGAGATCCCTTACTCCTTGTGAGAGATTCTCAGTGAGTGATTAATAGCTTATTACTCTTTGTAAATTCCACTAAGATTATATCTTAGATTGTTTGTGCACATATAATCCTTCATCATAAACAGTTGACCAAGTCTGGGACTAGGAGTGGATTCAGCCTCACCTATGCACCTTACCTCAGTAGTTCAAGTTCATGACTCAATGGGAAGGTCCTTTACACAGGGTCCATCCATCAGGAGAAAACTGCTCCAATGTGGATCTGCCATGGGCAGCAGCTCCTGCCAGGTCACCTGCTCCTGTGTGGGCTCCTCTCCACAGTCTACAGGTCCAGCCTGGGGCCTGCTTCTGCAGCGGTCCTCCACAGGCCGCAGACTCCACCAGTGCAGGTCCACCAGCTCCACTGGAGGCTCCTCCACAGACTGCAGTGTTGAACCCTGCTCCACTGTGGTACTCCATGGGCTGCAGGGGGACAGCCTGCTTCACCATGGTCCTCACCACAGACCGCAGGGGACTCCTGCTATGGCATCTGGAGCACCTCTCCCTCTCCTTCTTCACTGACCTTGGCGCTTGCAAGGCTGTTTCTCAGTCTCCTCTCTCTCCCAGCTGCTGTTCCACAGCAGTGTTATTTATTTATTTATTTATTTTATTTTCTTAAATATGCCCTCACAGATGTGCAAACAATATTGCTTATTGGTCTGTCTCTGGCCAGCAGTGGGGCCCTTACATTACAAGGGGCAGCTTCTGGATTCTTCTCACAGAAGCCACCCCAATGGCCCCTGCTAACAAAACCTTGCCACATAAACCCACTACAATCATTTATTTTTAGTTACAGTAATAAGTAAGCAAACTCATTTTTTTTGCACTGGGGAATGAACCTTACTAGTGTTCATCATCAAAATAAACACAGCATTAAGACCTCAGACTTCTTTGTTGTGACACATTTCATGCTTAAAAGGACTGCAACAGACAAATTACAGCACAGAATTGCTGTCATTTTCTGTGTGTTTTAGTGCAAATAATTGACATGCAAAATAAATAAGTTCGCATCAGTAAAGACTTTATACCTATAGAATATGGAGCCAAAGCCATGCTTTGCTGCAGTTTATGTCAGTTTCCTCTTATAGTGACTCAACTACACATCATCATGGTCATAGTACTTCAGATTTAGCTACAATGATGTAGAACACAGTTCTGCATTCTTATCCTGAATTTCTCTCTGTTTTGTTCTGAATATTTTATAAATGGGATAAATTTGTAACACTGTTCTAGATATATCCACATTATCACCAAGTGAACAGGTATGTCTATATGGCATGATGCCATGACAGAGGAAATAGCTTTGTCTAAATAGCTTTGTCTTAGGAGTCTTGCAACAAGATTAATTAGCTTAGATGGATTTATGTTTTGGTATTGCTACTTTTTTTTTTTTTCTCCCCTTAGGATTAAATAAATAAATAAATAAATAAATATTTATTATTATTATTATTATTATTATCTGTATATTTATATTAAAAAATATATATATATTTTAATTTGTGCAATTTTTCCCTCATATGCTGTTGAATAAAATGCATTAAATTAAATTTTACATTTTCTAATATGACTTGTAAGTGAAATCTTACATGATCATCATGTCCAGTGTATGCAAGAAAGAATATATATATATATTTTACTGTGTAAGCTGTACAGAATGCAAGAATGTAAAAGAAATAGAAAATTATAAGAATAAAAATCTTCCTTTTTAATGGTTGTTAGAAGAATTCTGATTTATCTGTGTTTTGATCCCATTTGTAAGCAGACAGAGAAAGAGTAAGGACCTCAGTAAATGTAGCAGTTTTGGCAAGTTAGTGTCTCCTATAATTTTTCATGACAGGTTATAATGACATATACTGTTATGTTGCCAGCTCTTATTAGTGTAAGCTGAAGAACAGTAGTCCCATAATTTTCTTCAGCTGCCCTGTTTTTGTTATGGTATGACATTACATCCTTGCTTTAAATCAAACGTCTGTTCTTTATGCCTATAGCCAAGCTGAATGCTTTGGGTTGGAAATGACCTTAAAGATCACCTAATACTGACCCTGCTGCCATGGGCAGGGACGCCTTCCACTAGACCAAGTTGCTCAAAGCCCCATCCAATCTGGCCAAGGAAGGGGCATCCACAGCTCTGGGCAATCTGTTCCAGTGCCTCACCATCCTCACAGTAAAGAATTCTTTCTTTATATCTAATTTAAACCCACCTTCTTTTAGTTTAGAACCATTTCTCCTTTTCCAGTCACTACATTCCCTGATAAAGAGTCCCTCCCCAGCTTTACTGTAGGCCCCCTTTAGTCATTGCAAGGTTGTTATAATGACTTCTTGGAGCTTTCTTTTCTCCAGGCTGAACAACACCAACTCTCTCATCCTGTCTTCACAGCAGCTCCAGCCCCTTGTGGCCCTCCTCTGAACTTTTTCTAATAGGTCCATGCCCTTCTTGTGCTTCTTGTCCTTCTTGTGCTACGGACCCCAGAGATGAATGCAGTACTCCAAGTGGAGTCTCACAAGAGCAGAGCAGAGGGGGAGTATGAAGAATACTGGTTTGTACTATAGTAAGGAAACATCAATATCCTACTACTTTATATATATGTATAAACAAACAAACAAGAAAGTACATGTGAAAAAGATATTTTCTCTTCAACTTTAATTTCTAAATCTTTTTGCAGCATTGTTTTTTTTTATTTTATTTTATTTTATTTTATTTTTCTGTCAGGGATTTATTGTTTTTGTTTTGGTTTTGTTTTTTGATTGTTTGTTTGTTTTGAGATGAAATTGCTAGTTAATCCCCTTGTTTTTGGACCATTTTTAGGGATACTTTTCCTGTCCATGTATAGGTAAGAACAATAACTGAAGGACAAAGAGCACCACCAAAAACTTTCAATATGGATAATATTGACTGTAATTTAAAACAAAACAAAACAACAACAAATATGGACATTCTCTATATTAATAATTAATAATATATTAATAATTAATGTTTGGAGCAGAAAAAATATATGATTTTTCTTGGGGAGAAAAATGTTTTTGGTGGTGTTTTTAAAGCAGTGGGCTCTGTTTTTAAAATCATACTCACAATTCAAAAGGATTTTCCTGAAAATAGCACAAGAAATATGACTTGCATTATATGTGCCTTCACAAAGGAAACATTATTCTGTGATTTATTTGATAATATCCAATCATGAAATTATGCTTCTGGGTGGAAAAGATGGAATGATATTGAACTTTTAGGAGGTCTAAGCAGTCAGAAACAAAAGATCTGTGTAGTGGAATTAAAATGAGTTCATTGGGAGTTATTATTTTGTTCTGAATATAATCATACCATATAGTCTACAGATTATTTGTAGATTATTGGGGAGGAGGAATTTTGGAGAAAGCTCATACCATATAGTCTACAGATTATTTGTAGATTATTGGGGAGGAGGAATTTTGGAGAAAGCTTTTAACATCTTTTGAGGGAGGGATTAGGTGGAGGAAGGAAAGAGGAGAGGAGAGGAGAGGAGAGGAGAGGAGAGGAGAGGAGAGGAGAGGAGAGGAGAGGAGAGGAGAGGAGAGGAGAGGAGAGGAGAGGAGAGGAGAGGAGAGGAGAGGAGAGGAGAGGAGAGGAGAGGAGAGGAGAGGAGAGGAGAGGAGAGGAGAGGAAAAAAAGTCATGTCACTTTTGTGTAAAAATATTTTTTTGCTTTTCCTTGAACATGTCTGAGAGAGATTAGTGGAAAAATGGCCTTTAGATTCAAAATAAAATACAAAAATGGCACATTTCAGACCCTAGCTGAGGTATAGCAACTCATCATATTGCAGCTATTCTCTATGATACCTCTCTTTTTGGGAGGGCAAGGAGCAATGGCATTTCAATTTGACCATTTTGTTTTCTTCTCAATCCCTCTGTGAAAGTGGACCAATTGCTTGTCAATCTAGAAACACAGAAAGAAGACACTTTCATCATCCAAGTATTTTCATGTTTACTGAAATGCAAAGCTATTCTACAAGAGAATAATCTTTTTATATTGATCAAGTATGGGTGAAATTATAGAGTTCAATTTCTTCAACAAGATACTATGATTTTTACTAATCTGACATTTATGCAAGTGGTTGTTATTAATTTATGCTGATTTTGTCTGAGGGTGATTTCTGTGAAGTGCATATTTATTACACTATGGTGAGTAACTGAAGGTGAAAAATGTATTTCTCAGTCTTGGGTTTTGGCTGAGTTACTGTCCAGAAAACTAAAGGCAAGACTGGGAGCTGGCTGCATGCTATCCCCAAGCCAAGAAGGTACTGACATGTATTTACTTCCTATTTGGGTCTCACTCACTCACTGATAGCAGCAGTGAGGCAAAGCCAGTGAAGGTAGCCGCAGAAAAATGGAATAAATGGAGCTAAAAATTGTAATGTCTACCATTTTGAATTAAACAGGTTAGAAGCCATTTGAAATACGATGGCTTTGAATGATATCAATATGAAATAAGATGGATTTGAATGATATCAATATATTAAAAAAAAAAAAAAAAAAAGAAAAGAAAAGAAGATATGATTATAAAACGACACAAAAATGGGACTTGCCAGTAAAACTCCACAACAGAGGAGGACAGCCAACTGAATTCAATTAAAATGAGTATAATGGTAAACAGAGTGCATTGACAAAATCCAATGTATATCTTGCATAGTATAACATACTTGATTTTTATTCTAGAAGTTTCAGTTTTCCTAAAAGCTTTCATAGATCTCTTTCTTTACATGTGAAACACATATGTAAACATATACATATATTAAAAAACAAACAAACAAACAAGTAAATCCAAGACCTAGGAGGAAGAAATTGCCACTGCCAACGTCATTCGTCTGAACAAGAACATCGGGGTGCCAGTGACTTGTCATAACAATGCTCTGATACAGTTTATACTGAGGAAGACCAACGTTGTTGATCTCAAGATTACTACTCATTGAAATATAACATGAGAGAAAGGGACTTGCTACCACAAAATATAATATATATGCATTTAAATTGTATTACTGACTATAAGTGTTAGCTTCAGTGCAGATGGGATAACAATAACTCTTTGGTGCATTTTGATTAGACTGTTAAGATATTAATTAGAGTTATAAAAAAAAAATATTGGTTCCACATATAGAGTGTTCCTTTTTACTCTTAACAAGATTTTAAGTGTAACAAGGAAAGAAAATTTTACTAATGGATATATGAGCTATTAATTTTCTATTATACCGTTTAATACTATCTACATGATAAGGGTCTTGTCTCACTCCATCCTTCACACTGATCCTCTTTATTGTATAGTTAGTTTAAGGTTTCTTGACTTAGTTTACAGAAAGCAGCAGCTGATCAGCCTTATGATTTCAGCAGAGAACATACCTGTCATCTTGCAGGCAGATCTTTGACTTCTAGGGTGTTGAGCTGTATGTTAACTCAGGGTTAAAAGGGATTCTATAGGATACAATGATTTATGAAATATGTCTTTTCATTTGCAACTCATAGGCTAAGTACTTTGCACACACACATTTATGCATATCTGAATTAAAATGGGTTTTATCTATTTATCTATTTATTTATTTTTAGGATACAAAATTAACTTCTATAAATAATAGGTTTTGTTTTAAATTGTGTCTCTGCCTGCATTTGGATTCACAGATCATAAGGATGAAAATTAGGAAGTCTCCAGTCCCTTACTGATCACTCATCAATGGAGTTACTCTGATATCTGTTGTTGTGCAATTTATAGCCTAAGGAATTATGGTTTCCCTGTGCAGCAGCTGCAGAAACAGGTGCTAGATTTGTTTTAGTGGCATGCATCCAAAAAAACTTAAATACAAAACAAAAATGATTTCTGGGCTTTTGCCAGGTGGTCCTACTTTTCCATCTGCTGGAGAGGTTTTAATTTGCAATCACATTTTTTTTTTTCCTTAATATCTTTAGGCCTTTGTGGTCATATTTATTTTTAAATGCTTGTTTGATTGGCAGCCACACTTCATTTTGGCATCTCTCTGAGGTTAGATCACTTTCTCATAGTATTATTGTGACTCCCTAAAAGCAAGATTATGAGGTACTTTGTGTGGAAGTTTAGGTAAACCTGACTGAATCATAGAATCATAGAACGATTAAGGTTGGAAGAGATCTTCAGGATCATCTGGTCCAACCATCACCCTACTACCAGTATAACCCACTAAACCGTGTCCCTAAGCACCAGGTCCAACTGACATATATGATAACCATGGTGAGAGATTCAAGGCTACTGGTGCATGACGTTTTAGTGAATTCTCTCCATAAGACTGGATGCTTTCTGGAGAAAGGCACCTATAGCTTTATGATGACATTCTCTGTCCTAGATCTTAGGTAGGGCACAGTAGACTTTTTTCACTTAATTTGCATTGATGCACATGACTGTATTGACCAAAAAAAAATGAAATACTGATGCAGAGCAGGATCACTTCCTGAAGTTATATATATCCTGCAATCCACTTATCACTCCTGAGCACAGGTTTGACTAAGGTAGCATAGTGATACAAGTGGTGATCCTCATGTACAAACTAGAAAGGTTATGCAGACTGTGGTCACAGAATGCCCACCTGTCTCTTTAGAAATTATTCACTGTAGGGGTCTTGCCTGCACTAATATACAAAAGAGAAAGAAAAAAAAAAAAAAAAAACACAACAGTTTTTTGAATACTTCAGTGGCAGAGGGCAATGCAATGATAATAGCCTGCTTTCATGATAGAAGGTCTTTCAAAAGGCTAGAGCTTTTGATTTCTGTAATAATATTGTTAGAACTGAAGTTAACCACTGTGGAACTGCAAGAACTGCAGAACTGTACAAGAAAAAAAATACATTCTATACCGGTACCAGATTCAGCTTGCATTCACTCACTGGTTATGTATGTAGCCCTACTACACACTTTAATGTCCTTCTCCTGTACTAATGTCTTCTAAACACTTCAGAATTCTTTTGCAGTGTGTAAACTTTGTTTCTCTTAACAAGTTGACTTGCCGAGGTGATCGGCTCCGGGGCAGATGCGTTCTGCAGCGGAGCGGGGATCGGGCCAGGCAGCCCTCATGAGGGAGGCTGATGAGGCATAGGTGGAGTCAGCAGCGCCCCCTGCCCGGCCGTTCAAAAGCTGCCCCTAGGGAGCACGAGCGACCACGAGTGCAGCGAACAGGATGGGCAAACAGGGCGTGGCGTGTCAGAAGGGAGTGCCGCGGCAGTTAGCGCGGCAGTTTGAGCAGGCAGGGCAAGCAGGAAGGGCAGAGTGCTCTCCCTCACCCATACGAACACCTCCTGTAACGATAGCCTCCCGTTAGCTAGGCTGCAATGGTCTCCACCAGGCACGGTGTGCTCTCCAGAAAGACGGTACACACCCAGACCGACTACCCATTCAAAAATGCAGCAGTTCAGGTCTCTGGATGCGGGGAGTGTCTGAGCCTGTTGCTGCCATCGGCGGGAGGCAGAGAAACTGCAAGCGTGAGGTGTGAGCAGGTGGATGACCAGGTCCGCATGGTGGCAGAGCTCAAGGAGGAGGTCGAGAGATTGAGGGATATCAGGGAGTGTGAGCGGGAGATAGACTGGTGGAAAAACTCACTGCAGGGTCTCAAGGAGAGGTATCAAGGTAAGACACCCCAAATGGGGGTGGACCCCCTGCCCTGTCGCCGTTGGGCAGCAGGAGGGGATCTGGGAGTTGAGGAGGAATGGAGACAGGTTCCTGCTCGACATCGCAGGCAATGCCCTCCCCTTCCAGCCCCACCTTCCCAAGTGCCCTTATGCAACAGGTTTTGAGGCCCTGGAGCTTGAGAGACCAGTAGCTGAGGAAAAGGTAGAAAGTGTACCCAGGAGGGTGCCTAGGGCGAGGAAGTCGACTCCACGCCTCAGGACTGCCTCCACCAAGAAAGAAAGAAGGGTTATTGTTGTGGGAGACTCTCTTCTCAGGGGAAGAAAGGGCCCTATTTGTCGGTCTGACCCTACCCGTAGGGAAGTCTGCTGCCTCCCTGGGGCCAGGGTCAGGGATGTTGCCAGGAAGCTTCCCAACCTGGTTCACCCCTCTGACTATTATCCTCTCTTGATAGTCCAGGAGGGCAGTGATGACATTGAAGAGAGAAGCCTCATGGTTATCAAATAGGACTTTAAGGGGCTGGGGCGATTACTGGAGGGAGCAGGAGTACAGGTGGTGTTTTCGTTTATCCCTACGGTGGCAGGGAGAGGTACTGACAGGACACGAAAAGCCCACCTGATAAACACACAGGTAAGAAGGGGGACGGGGCTGAAACAAGGCTTTTTGGAGCTGTGCCAGGGGGATAAGGCAATGGCCCAGCTGAAGTGCATCTACACCAATGCATGCAGCATGAGTAACAAACAAGAGAAGTTGGAAGCCATCATGCAGCAGGCAGGCTACGACTTCGTTGCCATCATGGAGACGTGGTGGGACCACTTTCATGACTGGAGTCCTGCAGTGACTGGCTATAAGCTCTTCAGAAAGGACAGGCAGCACAGAAGGGGTGGTGGTATGGCTCTCTATATTAGAGAATCTTTCGATGTTGTAGAATTCGAGGCTGGGAATGACAAGGTTGAGTCCCTTTGGATTAGGATCTGCAGGAAGGCCAACAAGGCAAGCATCCTGGTGGGGGTCTATTATAGACCGCTGAACCAGGATGAGGAGACTGATGAGGAGTTCTATAGGCAGCTGACAGAAGTTGGAAAATCATTGGCGCTTGTTCTCGTGGGGGACTTCAACTTCCTAGACATATCCTGGAAGCACAACACAGCCCTGAGAAAGCAGTCTAGGAGGTTTCTGGAGGACGTGGAAGATAGCTACCTGACGCAGCTTGTTAGTGAGCCTACCAGGGGAGGTGCCCCGCTAGACCTCCTCTTCACAAACAGAGAAGGACTGGTGGGAGATGTGGTGGTCGGAAACTGTCTTGGGCAGAGTGACCACGAAATGGTGGAGTTCTCTATTCTTGGTGAGGCCAGCAAGGGGACCAGTAAAACTGCTGTATTGGACTTCCGGAGGGCTGACTTTGAGCTATTCAGGACACTGGTTAGTAGAGTCCCTTGGGAGGTGGTTGTGAAGGGCAGAGGAGTCCAGGAAGGCTGGGCAATTTTCAAGAAGGAAATCTTAATGGCGCAGGATCGGTCTGTCCCCATGTGCACAAAGATGAGCCACCGTGGAAGAAGACTGGCCTGGCTCAACAGAGAGTCACAGCTTAAGTTTAGGAGGAAAAAGAATGTTTATAATCTTTGGAAAAAAAGGGCGGGCCACTGAGGAGGACTATAAGGATGTTATGAGGCTGTGCAGGGACAAAATTAGAAAGGCCAAAGCTCATCTGGAGCTCAATCTGGCTACTGCCGTTAAAGACAACTAAAAATCTTTTTACAAATACATCAATGCAAAATGAAGGACTAAGGAGAATCTCCATCCTTTACTGGATGTGGGGGGAAACCTTGTTACAAAAGATGAGGAAAAGGCTGAGGTGCTTAATGCCTACTTTGCCTCAGTCTTTAGCAGCAATACCAGTTGTTCTCTGGATACCCAGTACCCTGAGCTGGTGGAAGGGGATGGGGAACAGAATGTGGCCCTCACTATCCATGAGGAAATGGTTGGCGACCTGCTATGGCACTTGGATGTACGTAAGTCGATGGGGCTGGATGGGATCTACCCAAGGGTACTGAGAGAACTGGTGGAGGAGCTGGCTTTCCATCATTTATCAGCAGTCCTGGCTATCAGGGGAGGCCCAGTTGACTGGCGGCTAGCAAATGTGATGCCCATCTACAAGAACGGCCAGAGGGCAGAACTGGGGAACTATAGGCCTGTCAGTTTGACCTCAGTGCCAGGGAAGCTCATGGAGCAGATTATCTTGAGAGTCATCATGCGGCACTTGCAGGGCAAGCAGGCGATCCGGCCCAGTCAGCATGAGTTTATGAAAGACAGGTCCTGCTTGACGAACCTGATCTCCTTCTATGACAAAGTGACGCACTTGGAGGATGAGGGAAAGGCTGTGGATGTGGTCTACCTTGACTTCAGTAAGGCTTTTGACACCGTTTCCCACAGCATTCTCCTCAAGAAATTGGCTGCTTATGGCTTGGACTGGCATACGCTTTGTTGGGTTAGAAACTGGATGGATAGCTGGGCCCAAAGAGTCGTGGTGAATAGAGTCAAATCCGGTTGGAGGCCGGTCACTAGTGGCATTCCCCAGGGCTTGGTGCTGGGGCCGGTCCTTTTTAATATCTTCATCAATGATCTGGATGAAGGGATCGAGTGCACCCTCAGTAAGTTCGCAGATGACACCAAGTTAGGTGCGTGTGTCGATCTGCTTGAGGGTAGGAAGGCTCTGCAGAAGGATCTGGATAGGCTGCACCGATGGGCTGAGGTCAACTGTATGAAGTTCTACAAGGCCAAGTGCTGGGTCCTGCACCTGGGGCGCAATAACCCCAAGCAGAGCTATAGACTGGGAGAAGAAAGGTTGGAAAGTTGCCTGGAGAAGGACCTGGGAGCATTGGTGGATAGTCAGCTGAATATGAGTCAGCAGTGTGCTCAGGTGGCCAAGAAGGCCAACATCATCCTGGCTTGCATAAGAAGCAGTGTGGCCAGCAGGTCTAGGGAAGTGATTGTCCCCCTGTACTTGTCTATGGTGAGGCAGCACCTCGAGTACTGTGTTCAGTTTTGGGCCCTTCGCTACAAGAAGGACATCGAGGTGCTTGAGCGAGTCCAGAGAAGGGCGACGAAGCTGGTGAGGGGTCTGGAGAACAAGTCCTACAAGGAGCAGCTGAGGGAGCTGGGTTTGTTCAGCCTGGAGAAAAGGAGGCTCAGGGGCGACCTTATCACTCTTTATAAGTACCTTAAAGGAGGCTGTAGCGAGGTGGGGGTTGGTCTATTTTAACACGTGCCTCGTGACAGGACAAGGGGGAACGGGTTAAAGTTGCACCAGGGGAGTTTTAGGTTGGATATTAGGAAAAACTTCTTTACTGAAAGGGTTGAGAGACATTGGAACGGGCTGCCCAGGGAAAGGGTGGAGTCACCATCCCTGGAGGTCTTTAAAAGATGTTTAGATGTTGAACTTAGTGATATGGTTTAGTGGAGGACTTGTTAGTGTTAGGTCAGAGGTTGGACTTGATGATCTTGAGGTTTCTTCCACCCTAGACAATTCTGTGATTCTGCAAACTAATTTACTTAAATGTCATGAAGCATCATTATGCACAGTCAATTCAACTGCTACCCAGACTCACCAGAGACACCCCCCAATGTAAGTTATATTTTTGGGAGCTAGCCATAGGTGGTGTACAACTTGGAAAGCAGAAAATGAAATAATGGAATCACAGAATAATTTGAATTGAAAGGGTATCTGGAGGTCACCTAAACCAACCTCCTCCTCAAAGCTTGTCCAATTAGATCAAAATGTTCCAGATCTTGTTCAAGTTGGAACTATTAACATTTCTGGTTATAAAATTTCCACAGCTTCTTTGGGCAGTGCCTTCCTGGATTTGATTGCCTGCATAGCAAAGATTATTCTTTTATGTAGTCATATTTTGTAAGTGTTTCAGCGTGTGTTCTATCACTCTGAATCTTTCAGAGGAGTCCTGTTTTGTCTTTATACCCCTCTATCAAGTAGCTGTAGACAGCAATGTGGCGTCCCATAAACTCTCTCTTCTCCAGCCTGCTCAAAACCTTTTACCTTAGTATTTTCTCATATGTCCCCAAACCATCTTGGTGGCCTCAGATGGAGTCACTGCAGTGTTTCCATGTATTTTGTGTACTAGGAAGCCCAATACTAAACACAATACTCCATTAGTCTCAGTGCTGAACAGAGGTGAAGGATCATTTTTCTTGACCTGCTGGCTATACTCTTGCTAATGCAGCCCAGGATGTCACTGGTATTCTTTCCTGCAAGTAAACATTTCTGTTTCATGGTGAATATATCGTCCACAAGGACACAGGACTCACTTTGCAGCTGATCAACACACAGCATGTACTGGTGCATAAGTTTATTCCTCCCCAGGTATGGGACTTGGCACCCACCTTTGTTGAATTTCAGGAGATTCCTGTAAACCTGTTTCATTTTCTTACAAAGGTCACTTTGGGTAGCAGCCCTGACCTGAAATTTATCATCTGGTCCCTGCAGTTTGGCACACACAAAGTTGTTGAACATTTACTCTCTCCTATCATGCATGTTCCTTAAAAAAAAAAAAAAAAAAAAAAAAAAAAAGCAAAAAATGTTCCCTGATACTGATTTCCAAATTTAACTAACCGCCTGTTGAACTCTCTTAGTCTGATGTTCTATCCAATTTTCCAACTTCTTATCATCTACCTATTCTGTACACATCTCACAAATCTGTCTACCATAGTAGTATGTTATTCGATGCCAAAGTTAATTTATACAAGCTGTAATGTTCTTACATCTCACATAGACCTAGCTGTCTCATTACAAAAGACTATCAGGTTGGTCAAACACTGTTTACCCTTGGTAAACCCATACTGTCTGTTCCCAATCACTTTGTACTTCTCGTCTTAGTAACTTACTTCCAGGTATTTCCAGGATATTTTCTCCATAGTTTTCTTGGGGATTGAGGCAAGGCCCACCGACTTGTACTTTCAATATTCTACACTTTTTTGAAGATAGAAAGATAGACATGATGCTGTGATGCTTACTTTTTTTTTTTTTTTTTTTTTTTTTTTTTTTTAGTGTCATCACGAATCTCCTCCTCTAATTGCCTTGACCTTCCAAAGAGATTAGAAAAAATGACTTTGGGCAGCTCCCTCAGTAACCCTAGATGTATTCTGTCTAATCCTATGGATTTATGAATGCAGAATTTACTTAAGTGCTTCCTGACTGGATACAGTCACTGTGGGAGCAGCTTCACTTCCATAGTCTCTGCTAGTGAGTTAAGCAACCAGGAAGGCCTGACGGCAGTCCTAATCAGTGAAAACTAAAGTTAAAAAAGCAGTGAGTAACTCTTCTTTTCCCATGGTCATAAGGTCCCCAGTGTCATTGAGCAACGGGATACCATGCCCTTCTCTCTCACTTTTGATGTGCTCATAGTCTATCTGTCTACTCTGATGCCTGTTTGGATAAGCAGCAAGACCTAATAGCCTCAGGACTGGAAAAGCCTTGGCAATCCCTCAGCAACATTCCGCATCTGAACCCCACACTTCAGTAAATTTCCTGAGATATAAATTCAGGTTAGCAGATGGTTGCTCCCACCCCTTACAGGACAAAGTTTCCAGTTACTATCATCTGCTACTGTGGTGCAGACTTGTCTGAGACTCAGCTGACACTGGTGCTTCCCCTCTCAGAGATTTTTCCTCCTTACCTATTGCCAGGGCAATGTATCTCTTCTGAAACTGCAGATAGGCTGGTGGAGAAGGAATTCTATATCTGTTGTCAGAAGGCACATGCTTCCTACCTTCCTTGACATTGGCCCTACTACTCCCTTCATCATGGTCTCTGCCTGAGATTTATTTCTTGTAGCACGGGGCTCAGGCTTTTTTCTTGGCAGGGTCATCATTTCTGCACAGAAATTTTTGATCTACCTTCTTCTTCTATGTACATTATGAGCTAGCCCCTTGTAATGTGTCTGGCTGTAGAACAGCATTGATAGCACTCCAATGTTTTGGTTATTGCTGAGCAGTGTTCTTACAGCATCAAGGCTGTCTCTTCCACCCCCCAGACTCTCCTGGCAAATGCCAGTAGGCTGTGGTGGGCAAGAAGTGGGGAGGAGACAGACAGGAAAGCTGGCCTAAACTGACCAAAGGGATAGTCAATACTTTAGGGATAGTCCATATTGTATGAAGTCATTCTTAGCAGTAAAACCTGAGGGGTAAGAAGGAGAAAGGGGAACTCACATTATAAAAGCGTCTATCTTCCAGAGCAACCACTATGCATATTGAGGCCCTGCTTCCCAAGACACGCCTGACGATCATTGCTTGCTGATGGGAAGCAAAGAGTTATTGTTTTCTCCCTCTTCTTCTGTGAAGCCTTTTTTTTTTTTTTTTTTTTTTTTTTTTTCCTTCCATTAAACAGCTCCTATCTTAAACCCACAAGTTTTGGTTTGGTTTGGTTGTTTTTGTTTTTGTTTTTTTTTTCCTCCTTCTAATTTTCTCCCCTGTTCCCAATCCTACTGAGGAGGCAGAGTAAAAGACCTTCCAACCAATCATCTATTCTAATCTCTCTGATCAAGCAGAGATACCTAGAGACACTTGCCCAGGACACTTGTCCAGATGGCTTCTTGGATATATCCAAGGAAAGAGACTCTACAGCCTCCCTTAGAAACCTATTCCAATGCTCTGTCATCCACACAGCAGTCTTTCCTGATGTTTAGACCTCAGGAAACTGGAACCTCTTGTGTTCCAGTTGTGCCCATTGCCTCTTGTCCTGATACAGGAAAACACTGGAAATAACATGGTTTGATCCCCTTTGTATCCTCACTTCAAGCATTTATACACCAGATCCCTCCTGAATTCCTCCCGATCCTCCTCTTCTCCAGGCTGAACAGTCCCAGTTCTCTCAGCCTCTCCTTATAGGAGAGGTGCTTCATTGTCCTGGTTGGACTCACTCCAGGTCTCTCTTGTACCCAGTACTCTAGGTGTGGTCTCACCAATGCTAAGTAGTGAGAAAGAATCACTTCCCTTGACCTTCTGGCAATACTGTGCCTAATACAACAAAGAATACAAAAAATGGGTAGGACAAAAGTCAGAAAACTTATGGGTTGAGAGAAAGGCTTTTTAATAGGTAAGGCAAAAACCATACATGAAAACAAAGCGAAATAAGGAATTCCTTCACTGCTTCACATTGACCAGCAGATAACAGAATCACAGAATTGAAGGGGTCAGAAGGGACTTCAAATGATCATCGGGTCCAATCCCCCAAACAAAGCAGCTTCCTTATAGCAGGGTACCCAGGTAGGTGTCCAGACAGGCCTTAAATATCTCCAGAGAAGGAGACTCCACAACCTCCTAGGGCAGCCTGTTCCAATGCTCCATCACCCTCACCATGAAGAAGTTCTTTACATGTTGGTGCAGAACTTCCTGTGATCCGTTTTGTGTCCATTGTGCCTTGTCCTGTTCCCACAAACCACTGAAAAGAGGTTGGCCAAATCTCTCTGTCTCCCACACCTCAGGTATTTAGACACATTGATGAGATCCCCTCTTAGTCTTCTTTTCTCAAGGCTGAACAGACCCAAGTCTCTCAGCCTTTCTTCATAGGGAAGGTGCTCCAGGCCCTGTATCATCTTTGTGGCCCTCTGATGGACTCTTTCCAGGAGATCCCTGTCTTTCTTGTACCGGGGAGCCTAGAACTGGACACAGTACTCCAGGTGAGTCCTGACCAGGGCAGAGTAGAGGCGGAGGATCACCTCCCTTGACCTGCTGGCCACACTCCTTTTAATGCATGCCAGGAACCCATTGGCCCTCTTGGCCAGGGGAGCATACTGCTGGCTCATGGTCAACCTATCGTCCACTGGGACCCCCAGGTCCTTCTTCTCAGAGCTCATCTCCAGAAGGTTGTCCCCAGGCCTGTACTGGTACATGCGGTTGTTCCTTCCCAGGTGCAGGACTCTACACTTGATCTTATTAAACCTCATTTGGTTTCTTCCTACTCATCTCTCCAGCCGGTCCAGGTCTCGCTGAATGGCAGCACAGCCTTCTGGTTTGTCAGCCACTCCTCCCAGCTTTGTGTCATTGGCGTACTTGCTGAGGGCAGACATTACTCCCTCATCAAGTTTGTTGATGAAGATATTGAACAAGACCGGACCCAGCACCAACCCCTGGAGTACACCGCTAGTCACAGGCCTCCAGCCAGACTCTGAGCCACCGATCACCACCCTCTGAGCTTGGCCAGTCAGCCAGTTCTCACCCCACCTTACTGTCCACTCCTGTATCCCACACTTTCTCAGCTTTGCTAGCAGGATGTCATGGGAGACAGTATCAAAAGCCTTGCTAAAGTCAAGGTAGATGACATCCACTGCTCTCCCCTCATCTACCCAGCTGGTGATGCCATCATAGAAGGCAATGAGGTTGGTTGAGCATGACTTCTCCTTGGTGAATCCATGCTGACTACTTCTCATAACCTTCTTCTCTTCCAATTGCTTGGAGATGGCATCCAGAACACGCTGTTCCAACAGATATTTAGCCATTTCCAAGAAAGCATCATACATAACTGTTTCTTGGGAAGACAAATGACATCACTCTGAATGTCATCCAGTCCCTCCCTACCCCACCGGTTCTTTATGCCAGTTTCAAATGATGAACGTAGAAATCTGTGGCATGGAATATCCTTTTGATCATCTGGGGACAGGTGCCCTGGCTCTGTCTTTTTGCAACTTCTTATGCAACCCCAGACTATCTGCTGGTAGGGCAGTGTGAGAAACAGAGAAGGCCTTCACTGTGTAGGCATTGCTCAGCAACAGCTAAAACATCAGTGCAATATCAACAGTTTTGATTACAAATCCAAAACACAGCACCATATGAGCTGCTGTGGAGAAAATTGAGTCTATTCCAGACAAAACAAGAACAATGGGATTCTGTGAGTCTGTCTTCTCGTGTTCCCACTGATGTCACATGAAAATAGGAGGAAATGAAGGTGGAAGTTATGTGTTGGATATTAAACTGTTGACATTGTCATTGTCATATGGGCAGTTGTGCAAGACAGTATTTACGCTCCGTCTCAAATATTGTTTGCCGAGTTTCCTGCCTAGCAACGTAGACCTTCCTATTCCTATGGCTAGTGCATCTTTTTGTGATTGACCAGTACCTGAACAGACCAGCATGCATGGGCAGGAGAAAAATGTCAGTATGGCATGTGCTAAATGCATGGTACTGGAAGTCTCCCCTCCCAGTGGCAGCAGTCTCAGCCAGTTAGAAATAAGAACATGGGTCTTGATGAAACAGCTCTGTGCCGTTACCTTGGAAAACAGGTACAAGGACCACGAGGGGACACTATGAAAAGTCAGTGCCATTTCAAGGCACAAGGGACTCTCTCCACTGCATCTTTGAAAAACTACATTCCAACAGGGCACTGCTGGATCCATGGTGGTGGCTATCTCTAGCATTCTATAAAACACTTTCCCTTATATTTTGATACCTTTTCTATCACTCCTCCTTTCTTAACTCACTTCCTTTTTGATATTTTTATTAAAAAGGTAATAAACTGGTGGACAACATTTGACCTCATTTGTGTTTTAGTCTCACTGTGGGTGACTCACAAACTGCCAACTGGGCAATATGAACAGGACAACAGTAAAGAGAGATAGAGAAGACAGTGCATATTGTAGAATTCTAAACATTAATGTACATAGAGCAAATGGAGATGATCAGTTAACGTTTAGAAAAATAGACAGGAAATCATTTAATTGCAAAGGCAGTAGAAATGTCACATGGTCAAAAATGGTCTAGCTGGACCTTTGTCCCAGAGGGAACAAAAGGAGAGAACAGAGAAATCATAAATGTGAAGACCTCTCCCTATTTCCATAACATTAAGAGTTTCTCTAATGAATACAAGTAGCAGGGGAAATATTTTGTAATATACAGTACTACTTAGAAGAGATATAAGGCACTTACATTTCCACTCATGACTCTTCCTCTGAGATATTTTGAAGGACAATTAGTCTCTTGTCTCTTTCTTTTCTTTATGAATGTGGAAGAAGCAGAGAAATCGTCCTGGGCAGATGCGTTCTCACTTCACCGAATCACAGAATCACAGAATTGTCTAGGTTGGAAGAGACCTCAAGATCATCAAGTCCAACCTCTGACCTAACGCTAACAAGTCCTCCACTAAACCATATCACTAAGTATAATACATCTAAACGTCTTTTAAAGACCTCCAGGGATGGTGACTCCACCCCTTCCCTGGGCAGCCCGTTCCAATGTCTAACAACCCTTTCAGTAAAGAAGTTTTTCCTAACATCCAACCTAAAACTCCCCTGGTGCAACTTTAGCCCATTCCTCCTCATCCTGTCGCCAGACATGTGGTAAAATAGACCAACCCCCACCTCGCTACAGCCTCCTTTAAGGTACCTATAGAGAGCAATAAGGTCGCCCCTGAGCCTCCTTTTCTCCAGGCTGAACAAACCCAGCTCCCTCAGCTGCTCCTTGTAGGACTTGTTCTCCAGACCCCTCACCAGCTTCGTCGCCCTTCTCTGGACTTGCTCAAGCACCTCGATGTCCTTCTTGTAGCAAAGGGCCCAAAACTGAACACAGTACTCGAGGTGCAGCCTCACCATAGACAAGTACAGGGGGACAATCACTTCCCTAGACCTGCTGGCCACACTGCTTCTTATGCAAGCCAGAATGCTGTTGGCCTTCTTGGCCACCTGAGCACACTGCTGACTCATATTCAGCCGACTATCCACCAATACTCCCAGGTCCTTCTCCAGGCAACTTTCCAACCATTTCTTGTCCCAGCCTGTAGCTCTGCTTGGGGTTGTTGTGCCCCAGGTGCAGGACCCGGCACTTGGCCTTGTAGAACTTCATACAGTTGACCTCAGCCCATTGGTGAAGCATATCCAGATCCTTCTGCAGAGCCTTCCTACCCTCGGGCAGATCAACACACCCACCTAACTTGGTGTCATCTGCGAACTTACTGAGGGTGCATTTGATCCCTTCATCCAAATCATCAATAAAGATATTAAAGAGCCCAGTATCAAGCCCTGGGGAATGCCACTAGTGACCGGCCTCCAACTGGATTTGACTCCATTCACCCCAACTCTTTGGGTCCAGCTATCCAGCCAGTTTTTAACCCAACGATGGTTGTTCAGTTCTTTGCCTGAAAATAAAGTTTCCATGTGTCCTGTATGGCAAATTGTGTGGATTCAATATGGAAGTCAAAACTTATTCCTTTGTTGTCTTATATACTAGAATGATAATACAGAATACACCGTGTGCTTAAATTAAAAACAAACAAACCAACCAAACAAAAAAACCCCATGAACCTAATCTGGTTATATATTCAGTATAAAAGTTTTAGCCTGCAGATTTTATTACATCTTATTTGAAATTAATAGTGACTGCCTCACAATTCACTTAAACAAGCAAGCTGCTTAAAGCAGCTATGAAATGGCTTCTTTTTAACCATGTAGAGGGATCTGTGCCCTCTGATATATGTTGTGAGTTTCATTTTCACTCAATGAGAAACAATGCAAATTAGAATCATCATGGAAAAATACATGTTCTCATAGGGCTACTCAAGTTAGAGTAAGAGAGAATAAACAGAGAGTAAGAAGCTTTTACAGAAAGGTATTCCTAACTAAAGTTAAAGTGGATTTAAGGGTTATTTCTAGAACACTACGCTCTTGTTAACATGAGCTACAGATTATGTATGTCTGATCCTATCCTACTTTCTTCTAAATACATATGCTTTAGGATGCAACTAAATGTAAAGTGAACTTCACCATCATAATGGCACTTTATTTCAGCAAAGTGTTTGTGATTATAATGATTACAAGCTTTCCCCTAAAATTTATTGTTATTGTTATTGTTATTGTTATTGTTATTGTTATTGTTATTGTTGTTGTTGTTGTTGTTGTTATTATTATTATTATTATTATTATTATTATTATTATTATTATTATTATTATTATTATATGAAACATTCTCAAACATCTTCAAGCCAGAGAAAATACTGGTCTCATAGCTGTTTCACCTTGAACTGGTGCATATTATCATTTGGCATGATTCTGTCCTAGCAAAATCCAGGTTTGGTGAATGAAGTGTTGTTACAGTTTTGATCTGATATAAATAAGAATTAGAACCATGTAAACCACAGAGTATGCTGTCTTCTGGTTAGTACAATAATTATAATACATCCTCATAATATTACTCACTACATTTATACTTACTCTGAAGCTTGATTTCACCTATAGAAAAAATAACACTTTTTCACAAGCTACTGAAAATTGAAATATTTATAAGGTTTGACTTAAAGAAGAGGGAGAAATGGCATTATTGATTCCCCATTGGATTGTGTTAAGTAGTGAAGATATGTTAAGATATGACCTAAACAGAGGTTATATCATCTTTCTTCTCAAGTTTTACTAGGTGAATGTCAGGGGAAGATTCAGTTTCACATATGATGCCTGTGTTTGTCTCTAAGTATAGGTGTCTACAAGTGTATAGGCATTCAGTTTCCCAGTTCAGTTTCTGATGATCTTGTCTGTTCAACTGGTAGAGGCTGGTGAGAGATACATCTCTAGGCCATGCAGAGAAGGTGGTTACTAGAGTCTCATTACGCTCCACACTCTGTGGTGACCAGAAGAACAATAATCACATTAGATGTCAAAATCACATGTAGGCACAGCAGACTTAAATAATAGCCAACATATAGTTCTCTGGAGTACTTGAAGCTGCCACAGGGATATCATATTTGTCCTAGAGATATTGTAAGAGAGAACACAGAAGTCTTTTGACCCTATGTCCTATCTGCTGGCACTTATACAGAACTAAGAGAGTGACTCAAGGCTGGTAAAGGCCTCTGTTTTTAATCTCAAGGAATATGGGCCTGACAAAGGGCAAAGTCAGGTGCTTGAACGGAAGAGGGAACTTGGACCTATTAAAGACCTAGCGGATGAGATCCCAGGGAACACTGTCCTTGGAGACAAAGGAGCTGAACAGAGCTGGTAATTCTTTGAGGATTTTTTCCTTAGAGCACAAGAACTGTCCATCCACCTGTGTAAGAAAACGAGCAAGGAGGGCAGAAAAACCTGATGGCTGAGCAAGGACCTGATGATCAGATTGAGGTGCAAGAAGGAAATGCACAGGCAGTGTAAACAGGAACATATATACTGGGATGCTGCCAAGATATTCAGGGATGGGATCAGGAAAGCCAAAGCACAGGTGGAACTGAGCATAGCAAGGGATGCAAACAATAACAAGAAGGAATTTTATAGGTACATTGGCCAGAAAAAAAAGACAAAGAGAGTGTACCCTATCTGATTGAAGAGAAGGGTGAACTGGTAACAACAGTAATGGAGAAGGCTGAGGTACTCAACAACTTCTTTGCTTTAGTCTTCATGGCCAGTCAGGCCTCCTGGACTCCTACATCTCTCATTTCTCTGAACCTGTAGATGAGGGCTGAAGAATCAAAGTCCTTCTTACTGTAACCAAAGAGAAGGTTCAAGACCTTCTAATGAAAATGAACAGGTAGAAGTCTGTGAGTCCCAATGAAATAAATCATGAAGGAACTGACTGATATAGTTGCCAAAACTCTCTCCATGATAGATTTGAAAAGTCCTGGCAGTCAGGTGAAGTCCCTGGTGACAAGAAAAAAATGAGACATCACTCCCATTTTTATAACGGTAAAAAGGAGGCCCTGGGGAACTACAGTCCAGTGAGCCTCACCTTTGTACCTGGAAAGATCACAGAAAAGATTCTCTTGGAAGCAATGTCAAGACAGATGCAGGACAAGGAGGTGATCTGAAAGATCTTCACCAAGGGAAAAAAAATTAAAAAAATATATATATATACAATATATATATTTATTTATATACATATATTTATGTGTATATATATATATATTTATATACATAATATAATATGTCAAATGCATTGCAGAAGTCCAGGTAGATGACATCGGTGAGTCTTCCCTTGTTAACCAGTGCAGTCACTCTATCATAGAAGGGCACCAGATTCATCAGGCACAGTTTTCCCTGGTGAAGCTATATATAGCTTCATATATATATGTATATATATATACAATATTATGTATATAATATATATATATACACAATATATATATATCTTATGTATCTTATGTATCTTATGTACTTCTTAACTTATGTACTTATGTATCTTATGTACTTCTGCAAGGCATTTGACATAGATCCACATGACATCTAATAGCAGCTTTTCAATACTTAAAGGGTACTTATAAAAAGATAGAGAACGACTTTTTGCTCAGGCAGACAATGCTAAGACAAGGGCGAATGTTTTTAAACTAAAAGAGGGGAGATTTAGATTAGATGTTAGGAGGAAGGTGATCACTCAGAGGGTGAAGAGGCACTGGAACAGGTTGCCCAGAGAAGTTGCAGATGCTCCATCCCTGGAGGTGTTCAAGACAAGGTTGGATGAGGCCCTGGGCAACCTGATCACATGGATGTCATCCCTGCCCCTGTCAGGGGGTTGGAACTAGATGATCTTTAAAGTCCCTTCCAACCCAAACTGTTCTATGACTCTATAATTTTATGATATACTTCCTGTGTTTGCTTGTTCAGTTTAACTTCAAGATTGCACTTTGGCATCTGTTTCCAAATATTCTCTGATGCTTGCTATAGCTTTATAAATTAAAGAAAATTGTTTTCTATTTTTCCATTTCAAAGTCATACATAGACATTTTCTTAAGTTAATATAGCATGCATACACATGCAAAAAAATATACTGGTCTTTTTCTTATTTGGTCCTGTTCTGTATTCGTCATTGTTACTATGAAATACTTATCACTATTTAGGCAGTGGAGTCATATGTGACGTTATTGTGTTTTGTAAGCTGTGTAGTTTTTTTACAGTACTAAGTAGCAAATCTAATCTTGAACTTGTATCCTCACTTCTCTTTTAAGAACATTTGTAATTTTAAGTTGCCAGACTGAAGTCTGAACTCCTAAAAGTAAGCACAGAGCTCTCATTTGTAAGAATGATCTGAAATGTCATCAGTGGCTTTAACCCTACTTTAGAGCTAAGAGAGCTATCAGGTACATGACAATGAAATAAGGTGTGCCTTTTTTTCTTTATGTCCACTATGCATTTCATATTTGGTGGTTTGTATTTAAGCAAAAAAGGAACAGATGGAGTTAGCTATTTATTTTGGTATTTAGCATTGATGTTTAACTTGTGGTTAATTTTAAAATAGAACTGAAAGTGTTCCCATTAGCTAATGAGGCGGATTTTTTAGAGAAGTGTAATATTTTTAATTAGACTAAGTATAGGATAGTTTCCTTGGAAAAGGGAAAGGGAAGGGGAAAAAGAAAGGGAAAGGCTAGGATTTGGGCATGCAAGCCTTTCTTCAGGTTTAAAATAGAAACAACAGCCTTCAAGCTAAATACTGGTTAAGAACAAAAGCTTTGGGTTTAAATTCATTATTTTAATCATTTAGAAAATTTGAAGAAAAGGTTTCTAGCACTGGTGAAGCTGAGAGAGATGTGGGTGAGATTCCTAGCTTCTACAGGAAAAGGAGAGGCAGTTAAGTATTACTTTTGGTGTAGTGAAGAGTAAGATGAAGGCTGGGCAGAATCATTGTGTTATCAAACTGGTATCTTTACTGGGTCCACAAATTTTTGTTCCAAGTAGAACTATATTTTTTAGTTCAGAGGCTTGTCTCTTGAGAATATTGTGTATGTCATCTTTGAATCTGGATTTAGAGAGCAGAAGATACTCCTATCTGTAGGTGTTTGAAATTCCCCTGCTTGACTTCAGCATCAGAGATTCCATGAAGGCATTTGGCATGCTGAATTAAGTGCAAAATAAGTACGTATGGGATCCATGGATTTCTTCTGTTTCTGTTGTAGGTGAACTGAAGGAGTAGGCAATAGGAAAGTGTGGGAGAAAACACCTCTTGAGAAAAAACATCAAGAATTAAAAACCCTAAGAGTAGGAAAATAATATTCATTGATGATACTGGACCTTATAGATCACTCAGACTGTTCCAGGAAGCTGTCTGTCTTGGGCCCATTTCTGAGGTTTCAGAATATGTGTTAAATGAGTATAACAACCAGTGGCTGTGTTATAGTCTAAATATAGTGTAAATTTTGAGTCAAGCCCAAGGTTTGGCCTGTGATTTAAAGTCTGTGGTAAGCACAACAGAAGTTTTATAAACATCTAAATATGTATCATCAGTGCATTCCACTGTCATTTGGGTAGTCCCTCTTCTTCCATCATATCAAGAATAAACTAGTTCAGAAACTTCTATTACCTCTTTCTCCCTTTAAACATTTGATGGATAGTTCTATTTGTTCCATTGCAGGTGATATTTTCAATTATCTCCATCTTCCACTTTGACAAGTATTAACAAGTATTAAATATGTTTATTGATTTTATTTGATTTGATAATATTGACAAGTATTAAATATGTTTAGGTTTACGTGCTGTCCTTTTCTGACTTTAAGGCTCAGTGAATGCTCATGTATTTGTGCTACCATCAGCAAGCTCCCAGCAGTCCTCACTGGTTGTTCAGATCACTTTATCATTGTTATGCTGACTAAACTGATGGTTAGGTTGTCTCCATATGCCAAGTCTTAAACTGAGATTTTAAATAAATTTGGAAACTTTTTACACCTTTCTAAGATCACACAATTCAGTTCTGGACATATATACTAAAATATATTTTAATTATCAAGGTCAAATATTATGGGAAATAATTGTAATGAATCTATTACTGCAAGGTGCTAACATAAATCCTAGGTGAGTTTCTTCTGACTTGCTGTAGATTTTTTGCCACTGAACATACCCTTGAGGACTTAACAAGCAGTTTGGAAATATATGTGTCATGGGAAACCTGCAAAATATGAGGAGTAATATTAAAACCGTCATATCATCTCATCTGCACAATTAAGTTTTCTGAAGTCTGTAGCTAGTGTCTAATGAGTAAATGCATCACACTCTTAAATCCAGCATATACATAACAGTTTGATAGACTTTCATTTTGAAGCTGGTGGAGACAAGATAAGGAAAAGGAAGAAACCTTGAATCTTGAAGAAAATAATGAGTGTTCTTTTTGTAGTATGTTCCATACAAAGGAAAGAATATCAAAACAAACTTATATGCAAAGTAAATAGCTGAATGTTTGATGGTATTTTAGGTTGTGATTATTTTTTTCTTTAATTCTTAATGAGTAATTTCTAACATTTGATGTGAATATGAGTGAAGATTGCACAAGGCAGTCATCAGTATGCTGTTTGAAAACGTTAGAAAATGATCTCATTGAGGTGATAATGCTTGATATTGTTACTGGTTTAATAAGAAACAAAATGAAACTGATTTGAAAAAAAAAGACATGAATAAGTGGATTTAGAAAGAGACAGTGAAATGGTGAATATCATTTGTATGCCACTTGAAATTATTCTATGGCATGTAAGAACTAGTGAATCACAATAAGCAAATGAATACTCTTAATTATTTAATATCATTGTGGTATTACACTAAGACTGGGAATACTGTTATTATATTCCTCTGAATAAAACCAAGAAAAAATTGTTATTATATTCCTCTGAATAAAACCAAGAAAAAATAACTCTCTTCATTAGTATCTCAGTCATATGCTGTTTACTGGTAACACACTCAAAAAAGGAACAAAATTCTGACAGATTTCTCTAATTCCATCTACTCTGCAAATAAGCACCATACATTTTTGCCTTGCTCAAAGAAATAGTGACAATTAGTCTTGTCATACAAAACTATTTAATACAGTTGATTTTGTATTGTACTGCTGAAAATTACATAAAAAATAACAGCATTCACTTGTTTCAAAAGCACCAGACCACACCATCAACTTTTGATGTAGCCTTTTGTTCTGTTGCACTTACTGAAAGGGGAAAAATGATCTTGGAAATATGTTGAATAATTCTAAATAATTCAGGTAGCTAGCTGCAAATTAGAAAGCATCCAGATAACAAGTAAAGCTTGCAACACTTTTTTTTTTTTTTTTTTTTTTGTCAGACCTGGAAGAAGCAACCACTGTCGTTATACTAATAGCAGCTATCTATGCACCCATCTGTATCCAGATAGTGCCCTATTAACTCCCCTTCCACTTCTGGAAGGTGGTTTAATGCCTGGAGTACAATAAGAGCAAGAGATCTGTTGTTTGATTTATTAGGCTGCAGCTTGCAGTGGTCAAGCTTGCTGGGGTAACTCAGCAGGAACTCACAAACAGGTCTAAGTCACCTGATTTGTATATCCTATTATACTGTATATTCTGTTGCTTGACTTTTTTTTTTTTTTTTTTGCCTTTGTTCATCCCTTACCTCAAGTTTCCTTCAAATAAGCAATTTGCCCCTAGCTAAGTTTTTCCCATGGTTTTAGTTTAGCTGTATTTGTACCAAGACTTGGTAGTTCTTACACCATTACCTGGATCATCACTTCCTCTCATGATACCAGAGAGAGTGTTACAGAGGTGTTGCCAGCCCTGCAGGACCCTGCTCCTGCAAAAGTCCCAGTGCTCCCCTTTCAGCTGCCTGTGACATTTGCCTGTTTCTCACATGCTTCTCCCATATCCACCTATGCAATCTCTCAAAGCTCCTTGTTCTGTTACTTGTCATGACCAGCAACTTCTCATGTCACATCTAGTAGCTTTTCTGTAGTGCTTACAGTGAATGGAGAACAAGTGATTAGTAAATAAGCAAGTCATTCATGTTGTTAACTCATAACAGTAGAGGATGTGTGTCCTTAACTGAGCTTTAAAATTACCCATGTATTTTGAGATGGTTAACATAAAAACAAAACTAAATTCATAATGTTGTTATGACACTTCATGTGATTTACACGGTTGAATCACAGAATCAGAGTCATCTAGGTTGGAAGAGACCTCAAGATCATCGAGTCCAACCTCTGACCTAACACTAACAAGTCCTTCATTAAACCATATCCCTAAGCTCTACATCTAAACGTCTTTTAAAGACTTCCAGGGATGGTGACTCCACCACTTCCCTGGGCAGCCAATTCCAATGTCTAACAACCCTTTCAGTAAAGAAGTTTTTCCAATATCCAACTTAAAACACCCCTGGTGCAACTTTAGCCCATTCCCCCTCGTCCTGTCACCAGGCATGTGGTAAAATAGACCAACCCCCACCTCGCTACAGCCTCCTTTAAGGTACCTGTAGAGTGTGATAGGGTCACCCCTGAGAATCTTCTTCTCCAGACTGAACAATCCCAGCTCCCTCAGCCGCTCCTCGTAGGACTTGTTCTCCAGACCCCTCACCAGCTTCGTCGCCCTTCTCTGGACTCGCTCGAGCACCTCGATGTCCTTCTTGTAGCGAAGGGCCCAAAACTGAACACAGTACTCAAGGTGTGGCCTCACCATAGACGAGTACAGGGGGACAATCACTTCCCTAGACCTGCTGGCCACGCTGCTTCTTATACAAGCCAGGATGATGTTGGCCTTCTTGGCCACCTGAGCACACTGCTGGCTCATATTCAGCCGACTGTGCACCAATACTCCCAGGTCCTTCTCTGCCAGGCAGCTTTCTAACCACTCATCTCCCAGCCTGTAGCTCTGCTTGGGGTTGTTGTGTCTCAGGTGGAGGATCCGGCACTTGGCCTTGTTGAACTTCATACAGTTGACCTCAGCCCATCAGTCCAGACTATCCAGGTGTTCATGCAGAGCCATCCTACCCTCAAGCAGATCAACACATGCACCTATCTTGGTGTCATCTGCAAACTTACTGAGGGCGTATTCAATCCCCTCATCCCGATCATCTATAAAGATATTATAGAGAACAAAAGTCACTCTTTTCTCTCTCATTCCTGCAGCTCTCATCATTCCACCAAAGCACTGAGCATTTTTCCAAAGTGTAACTGAGATGGTTATCAGTCAGAGACTGTTCCTGATATGTGTTTTGTTAACCTTTGTGAATAAAGAAACTGTCATCTGTCACAGATTAATGACAGAATAGTGGTGTTTTTTTTTTTTTTTTTTGTTTGTTTGTTTGTTTTCCTTCTATTATTACTTTATATTTCAGTTTTTGATGTGGCCTTCTGTCTATAATCCTGCAGATGGATGAGTTATTATGTTTTATTGTCACATGACATTCCTGAACACCGTTTGAAATCACAGGCTGATCATGAGAAACACTATTGTCACCTACAATCTAGAAAAACTAGATAGGAAAAATAAGTGGTATGAAATGGAAATACTGTGAAAGTTATTATTAGAAATAATAAGCTGATTAGAAATTAGAAATAATAAAATTTCTTGTAACATGTTACAGAAAGTGAGGAAGATATTTTCTGAGTTTCTTCTTACTGTATTCAATCATTTTGTTAAGGTTTCCTACAGGATTTAGCCCAAAGAATATGTATTTAGAATATGTTGGACAGTGTTGCCAGCATATCGCCAGTTTTATTGTTAATATGGCAGTGAGATACTTAATATTAACTCTGTCAATAATTTAAAAATTTAACTAAATGTTTTGTTTTGGTGTCCAGAGGTTAGAAATATTAATTACCTTTTTTAATTTGAGCCTTTATGCCTTACAAAGACAATTCATATGAAGTGCTTCAAACTTCAAGCTATTTCCAAATAAAAATGTCTTTTTTTTTTTTTTTTTGGTAATATTTTTAAGGAGTGTATAATGTTTGTCTTATGTAATGAGTAGGTTTTTTCGGGTTTCAGGAATAGAAAAGTGATGAAGTGTCCATATTTTTGGAGAATAAAATATCCTAGACTTAAATATTTAAGGAATAATTCAAACTATGTAAAGGAATTCCAACACAAAATCCATTATTATTTATGTACAGCTCCAAATATTAAGTCATGTTGGATATAGTTCTTAAAAAATAATAAAAAAAAAAAGACAATGTTTAGTAGAAAGTTATTGCAATTTTGTATTGGACATTGGGCCAGGGGAGGTTTATGTTGGAAATTTTCTTCTCAGAAAGAGTAGTAAGGCATTGGAGTGAGTTGTCCAGGGAAGTGGTAGTGTCACCTTCCCTGGGGGTGTTCAAGTTGTACCCAGTGCTAAGGGTCATGCTTTTGTGGGTGACATTGGTAGTAGTAGGGTGATGGTTGGGCCAGATGATCTTGAAGATCTTTTCCAACCTTAATGATTCTATGGTTCTGTGATTACATATTGTAACACCCTCAAAAACACACAAATGCACACAATAATATATTGTATTATATACAGATAAAATACAATTCAAACTACCAATATCTATTTATTTACTAAACATATAGATAAGACTTTGAAAATCCAAATATATGAAACCATCCCTATTATTTTAAGGGAACTCACTGTCTTACTGGAGCTTCTGAAATCAATCCAAACTGAGAAATAAAATTATCTTAACCTGAATTACATTATTATTTTTTTAAAAACTACCCATAGATGAAAGAGAAGTAAATAGAAGTTGCTTGTGAATTCTTGCCAAGAAAGTCACTAATAAGAGTGAACAGAAGTATTGCAATTTGATGCTTAATTACAAAATTCCTAGATTCCTATAATACAAATCTATATTAATATATTAATATATATATATATATTAATATTAATATATATATTAAATCTATATATAATATATTCCTATATTACAAATCTGTAATATAGAAAAGATAATGCTAAAACAGACTGTAGAAAAAGGAAACTTCTTGTGACATGTGGTGTTTCTCATGACTTGCTGTTAGTCTGTTTAGTCTTCTTTGCCCAGAAGGAAGTGAAGACTGTAGGAAAAATTCTAAAAGTTGTCAATTATATATACTGTTTTCTGATCCTCCATTAACAACCAAAATAATGTGATCTCATACCTAGTTTACTAATCTCCAAACTTATAGTTTTTCTCTGTATCTTTTAAAACATTATATTCTTAACCAATTTGAGAAAGAAATTGAAAGTGATATAAAATTACTTGGAACTAACAATAGCTGGAGTGGGTTATAAAGAGATAGAAGCAGGGAAACAGAAGGAGGATAAGGAATTTTTATTTTAAGTTATTTATTTTAAGTTACATAAATCTGATGAGAGTGGAAGCTGGCTGAAATCAAAATATATCTACATTTTATGCTATTTGGCCTTTTACACACAAAATGAAAGTGGAAGTTTCCTTCATCTTTAGATTTATGCACAGGGTTGCCACAGGCATTCCTGAGGGATCTATTTACACAAGTTTTTATTGCCTGTGAGACTATGTCCAGATCAGAATAGAATACGCCATCTGAGTGATGCTGCTTAGTAGCAGCACAGCAAAACCATAATCCTTGAATAAAAGCAATGAGATATTACTGAACAAGAGACTGAGACTGTGCTGGCAAAAAGGGAACCAAACCCACTATGCCATAAAAGGCATTATCTGGAGGATGAAAACAAGACATCCAAAAGACTGAATATTTTTCTATTGCTGTCTTCAAAAGTGGATGAGAGTGGAGTTATTAAGCACAGTAAACTCAATAGAATTTCTTATTATACAAGTTTAAATTTCTCTGTTTGCAGTAGGAGTTAAAAATCATGTGGACAATACAAATATCATAAAGAATGAAGCAAATTGCTGTGCCTAACCTAAGTGCAAAGCTTCCACTGATTTTCTTTTCTTTCTTTCTTTATTTTTTTTTTTTTTTTTTTTTTTCTTTCTTCATTCCTTTTAAAGTATGGTTATATTTTATAGAGCAACTACAAGAGAGTGCTTATCCTCATAAATGAATCAGTATAGTGCTTAAGAGAGGTACAGCAAAAAATTCGTAATTACGAGGTCGTAAAAATCATTCTGCAGTCTCACCTCTCTTCAAGCATAATTTGATGAAATAATCAAGTGGCTTAAGTAATCAGGGAGCTGATTACTAAAACCAATTAAAACACTTCTTAATTCGATTCTTAGCAGCTATTCTTGGCTTCAGATTTCAGTTAATATTTTATTTTCATTCCTTTGCTGTTACTGTAAGAAGCATTGGCAGAGGACATAGCTTATTTTATTTGTCCTTCTGATGCTTTAACAAAGCCTTGTGTTCTAGCATGGCAGCAGTTTTCAACTGGTGAAATAAAGATATATCTTGCACCATCATTAAAGCTCTTTCTGGATATTGAATGGAGTGTCTTCAGGGCTGTCTATGTATCAACCTTCAGATCCCTGAAAGGAACTACCTGTTCTCTGATATCTCACAAATGTACAAAATAACACAAAGCCAAAAATTTGGAACAAACAAATATCATTATGCTTCTGCTGTTTTGCCATTTAGCTGTCCAAAAAACTGCAGCTTACTGCAGTTGTACATTAACAGAAAAGGAAGCAAAACACATCAAGATATGATATTGTTTGCAGCAAACAATAACTGTTTGCTGCAAAAGGTGTAAGAAACATGATTAACAGATGAGTTATGAAAGACGTGAACAGTAGGAAGTAAAAATGGATATTGCAAAGCTAAGAGGAGCTGTTTGGTTGCAAACAGCAAAGCTTAGGACCTACAGTTCCTATTTTGTACACTCTCAACCCCTTTGAAAAACAGTCCCATTCAGTTCAGGAGTCTGAATTCAAATTGTTTTCTTCCAGAGTCACTGCAGAATCTAGGTGTAAGCTATATCGATATCATTAGTTCCCATCACTGCATCTTTACACAATAACCATTAATATCTAGCCCAAAGCTGACTGAAAACAAGATTCACAATCAGGCTGAATTGTAACAGTCCATATTAAAAGACCGTGGATCCTGTATAATTATAAAGGATCTGAAGGACACAATTCTCGTTCACAAATTCTCCTAGTTACTGCTCATGATCACTGGAAAATTCACAGCAATTTAATGATATGTGTTTTCAAAGGGAAATAAAAAATAATTAAAATTTCCTTTTGAAATTAAAATTTCCATTTGAAAAAAAAAAATTTAAAAATCCAATGAGTTTTGGTAATTGTCCCAGATATCACCAAACTAGGAGAAACTCTGGGCACTCCCAGATGATGGATACTTGGAATATTATATACATGTATTATATATATTATATATAAGTATTTATACTTGGGTATTTCATATTTCATACTGGCTGTATTGACATAAGCATTGCAATGAGTTATATTTGGTTGTGGAAACATCAGAAACACTCTATTTCAAGAGTGGCTCTTGATAACTGAGGATTTAGGGAAGAGACGGAAAAAACAGCTTTCATCGTGAAACAGCTTTCATCATTGTAGATACATTTTTCATCTCAGTTTACTTTGGTATGAGTTATTACCATGACACAACCTAGAGATACTTATTTGGTTAAGAAAGAGATGAAACGTGTCTAGTTCAGGTATTACTGCGTTTAGACAGACTGAATGGTTTGCATATATGAAACAGAAGCTAGTAAACAGGTTAGTGTTTAAATTAAGTGTTTAAATTAACCCAAGAAATCATGTCAAGTAATTAATCCATATTCCCCAGCAGAGAAACAATCTAATCTTCATTAGCCTCAGAAATATTTGAATATTCAGGCTCTGTGCATGAGTCACATATACTCAGTAGTTTTTCATTTGGACAATACTTGGTAAAAAATTATTGATGTTTCTGCAGGGAAAAGTTGGTAAACTCAAGTGTTTTAAATCTAGTAAGTATCAAAACAATTCATCGATTTATTTATGTCATGTAATTAATTACAAATAAGTGACCTGTATATTAAGAATCAATATCAACAACACAAGAGATAAATTGTGACATTACGCAATTGCAAAATATTAAATAAAGAACAATAAATTTATAAACAACTTTCTGTAGTCTCAAAACATCCTAACTCCTGTCTCACTCACTCCCCAACATGTACACATACACCCTTATGCACACATACAGGCTGCCTCAGCCACAGGGACTTATGCACCGAAGACCATATCAACACATTTGATAGAAAGGAGATTCCCCTGCACACTGTGGCAGGGTCCTTGCATGCTGTCCTTGCACTGTTGACTCACTGCTATGTACAGGATGTTTCTGGAGTCCTGTGGAGTTGGGAAGGATGCTGCATTGCATTGCCTGGCCTGGCCTGGGCAGGGAAGGGGTGCCCTGGAGACAATGTTGATGATGACAGACTCCCATGATGGTAGTTGCTTCCTCTCTATCTTCTTTCTCTGCTGTCACAAATTTTCTTCACCCCTCTCCCCTCCCCCCCAAATACTTCTCTTCAGACTGTCATCTGAATTTCTCAGAACTGTCTCGTTAATCCTCTGATTGCTGTTTAATTTGTCTTATTGCCTTCTTAAGCAAACTTTCACATTGCTATTTGACATTGCTGATAATACTGTGCTGTTATCAGATTTGGGTCAGGAACCACCTCAAGACCAACCAGTTTCAGATATTCTGCTCACACCCACCATTTATACTCACCATAACAACCTGTGAAACATTGCATTAAGATGCATTGGCTCTGTGATTTCAGCCATGGTATGCTCTAATGTCATTAACCATCAACAGCAATAATAAATGCTTATTTTTCTTGGCTTAGAATTTCTTCCTTGGCTTTCATTAAAGCCCATGGGAGAAAAACAAAATAACATTTCTGGGAATGACTTAGAGTATTCAAAAATAGAATTCTAAATGAGATCTGATAAAATGTGCCCTGAAGGGGTTTAGTTTTCTAAACTAAACACTTCTTCTATGAAGTCTAATGTATATGCAGTTCCCTATGTTGGCAAAATCTAAAATTATGTAGAAGGATTGCAACTGTACGTGGATATGCACAAAAAGGTTCTATACTCATATATATTTCCGGAATATGCATATCATAAGCAGTATTAAAGTTCAGTTCAAAGTGTAGCTTTGCCATTATTAAATTTATCTGAAAACACTCATAGAGACATCTTTACTGTGATTCTTTCCAAACCAAATGAAAGAAAAAAAAAAAAAAAAAAAAAAAAAAAAGAAAAACGATTTTGCCATATCAACCAATGAATGTAGTAAGGAGAAGGAAGATGAGAATCTTATTTACCTGTTGAGAAAAAGTTAAAAGAAAGGATCTTCATTATATTACCTAGTTCTTAGATTTGGATTTCTCATCATTAGAATATTGAACCTTTGGACTACACAGAGAATATTTTCTACTGCCTTTTTTTAAAGAAAAGATTGGACTAGTCATCTGTTGTTATGGTTAGACCTTGGTCACATAAATGTAGGAAGTCTGTAGATTGTTTTGGACTTCTGGAGGACAGATTTTGAACCATTCAGGGTGCTGGTAGGGAGAGTCCCTTAGAAGTCAGTCCTTAAGGGCAGAGGAATTGAGGAAGGCTGGATGCTCCTCAAGAAGGAAGTCTTAAAAGCTGTCCCTGTGTGCCATAAGATAAGCTGGTGGTGAAGAAGACCATTGTATCTGAACACAGAACATTTTCTGAGTCTCCAAGAAAAAAGTTCATGTCCAGTGGAAGAAGGGAAAAGCAACTCAAGGAGAGTACTAGGAAGTTGTTAGCATATGCACGGAAAAAATCAGAAAGGTTAAAACACAGTATGAGCTCCATCTGGCCACTGACATAAAAAAGATAAGGAAAGTGTTTTTACAAATATAATAATAGTGAGATGAGGGCCAAGGAGAATCTCTGTCCTTTACTATACATGGTGGGGGACATGGCTACTGAGGATAAGGAAAAGGCAGAGATTCTCAATGCCTTCTTTATATCTGTCTTTAGTAGTCAGACCAGTTATCCTCAGGGTGCTCAGCCTCCCAACCTGGAAGTCTGGGATAGGGAGGAAAATAACCCCTGCACACAGTTCAGGTAGAAACAATTAGAGATCTGCAGCTCCATCTGGACTGCTTGTCACAGGTCCATTGGCCGGATGGGATCCTCCCAAGGGTGCTGAGGGAGTTGGAAGATATGATTGCTGGGCTGCTTTCCATCATCTATCAGCAGTCATAGTCATCTGGAAAGGTCATGAGTGGTTTTCTCCAGGTATCATGTAGGGGCCCAATATTTTAATATCTTTATTGATGATTTGAATGAGGGAATTGAGTGCACCCTCAGTAAGTATGCAGAGGATGCCAAATTTGGGGGCAATGTTGATCTGCTGTAGGGTAGGAAGGGCCTGCAGAGGGACCTGGACAGGATGGGTCGATGGGCAGAGGCCAATGGGATGAGGTTTAACATGGCTAAGTGCTGGGTCCTGCACTTTGGCCACAACAACCCCACGCACTGCCACAGGCTTGGGGCAGTGTGTCTGGAAAGCTGAGCAGGGGAAAAGGATCTGGGGTTGTTGATCAATGCTCACCTGAACACAAGCCGTCAGTGTGCCCAGGTGGCCAAGAAGGCCAATGGCATCCTGGCTTGTGTCAGGAATAGTGCAGCCAGCAGGACCAGGGAGGTGATCATCCCCCTGTACTCAACTCTGTTGAGGCCACACCTTGAATACTGTGTTCAGTTATGGGTCCCTCACTACAAGAAGGAGAACAAGGCCCTGGAATGTGTCCAGAGAAGGGCTACAAAGCTGCTGAAGGATCTGGAACACAAGTCCTACAAGGAGCAGCTGAGGGAACTGGGATTATTGAGTCTGGAGAAGAGGAAGCTCAGGGAAAACCTTCTTGCTCTCTACAGCTACCTGAGAGGTTGCATATGTCAGTTCAAAACATATTTTTGTGTGCTGTGCTTTCCTGTGCCTTCAGATCTCATAGATGATTTTGCCCAACCTGGTTGTCTTGGTATACAGAGATCAGAGCACAATAATGCCTGCAATACTGATTTAAATAGTGTGATATGTAGGTATTATTTTTGCCAGCCTGGAATAACGTAGTGATTAGAAAAATACTTTGTGATGTGGCAGAGCCAGCCTTTGGTCTGCAATCAACAAACTATTTCTATTTGAAGGAGTCTATTTAAATCTACTAAACCTATTTTCAAGGCAGTAACATTTTCTAAGGTATGTTGTGCGGAAATCAACGCATATATATTAAGACATTTAAATGGAGATTTTTAAATATATCTGCTTAAATCAAGCTAGATATTTGATTGAATATCCTTGACATAGATGTCCAATGCAGTTTGAAATGTTGTGTGTTATTCAAGAAATCCACTGAAGGCTGACAGATATAACTGATCCAGTGGTGGAACTGTGCACTTCCAGAACACAAGTGAAAGCTCATCAGATACTCTAGATAGTTCAAATGAAGCTGAAGAGCTATCTATGTTAGATACCTGAATCATGCATAAATTTCTATAGCATTCTCTGCACCATCATCTGTACTCAATAGTAGTCTGTTCATTTTTAAAAGACCTGAACCCTAGACATCTTTGCTTTACTGTAGAAGCTTATATATCTGTGGAAAAAATAAAATAAAATAAAATAAAAAAATTACATTTGAACAGCTACAATTAGATGCAATTTTTAACTCACCTATCTTGAAAAATATGCAGTCTTTCCTGGTGCGCTTTGAATCTTTCTCTGCTCATCTCCAGACAGAAGATGTGTGGGAAATATAACTGTATTTCAGATTATCATGCTTGTTGCATTCTATTTACTTCTTTTCTGCTATTCCTTCTTATAAAAAAACAAAAACAAAAACAAACCATTTTTTTTCTCATATCTGTTACCAAATATAAAATTTTATTTGACACAATATTTTAGTCCTAATTTGTCCTTGTATAACATATAAATATATTCTTTTTTGGTTTTGTTTTGTTTTTGTGTTTGTTTTGTTTTTGTGTTTGTTTTTCCCTTTTAGGTTAGTGCAGTACAACTAGGTAATACTTCTCAACTTCAAATAGTAATAATTAGGTAATCTTCCAGATTATTCAGAGACTGCAGTATCTAAAACATAATCTATTGATTGATTACCTACAAAATAATATTCCAAACTGTTACTAGAAAAATATGCTGTACAATATTAGTAAATGTAACTAGATTGATTTGCATGTCCTTTTTCCTTATATCATTTTATAAAATAAGAACAAAACCAAGATGCTACATTGAAAACATTTTTAATAATTTATCTGATTTTCCTGTTACTTTATCAATAACAGTTATGGAAATGAAAAACTATGTTGGAAATTTATTTTAGAAAAAAAAAAAACTCTTTTAAGCTAGCACCCAATTTATGAAATGTTGACCTTATCTTTTTGTTATTTGTATGGGAATTACTAAATCAATGCAAAACTAACTTCCTACCGTTGGAAATAATATAATACTTCTGTAGCAGGCAATGAATTTTAAAGAGTTCTCAAAAAGTTCATCCATTTTAAAGGGCAGCATATTCATAACCTGAACCAGAGATATTTTACTCTATCTGAAAGTTATCTGTTAAGGAAATTGAAAGCTCTCCATTCAGGCACATATTGTTTATTTTCCTGTAACTTCATTTTTTTTTACCCCCTCTTACTTAGGATTGGTAAAGGATAAGATGTAGGCTGTTGCAAGTCAGAGACATAAAGGTCAAAAGAGGCCAAAGATAACCTCCATAAGGCTAACTTGATTTATTCCATACAGACGTTTTTCCATATGCTTTATTCTATGTTTGTTCTTTTCTTGTACTTGCTTTCCATATGGCAGTCCCTCCTCCCGAAACCTGTTATTCTGTCTCAGTAACATCCTAGGTTTTGAAAAATGAATGAAAACATGGGTCTGCAGTTAAGACATCTGTAATTGTGAAGTTGTGCAGATTGGAACTGATGAAACTACTTATTTCCCAGCCTAAATATTAATAAAGCTATATATATATATATTTCCATTCAGGTTACATTTGTTCCCATCAGATTACACACTTCTTCATTCAAAGTACACACGCTTCATCATTCAAAGTGCTCAAGTCCAAAAGTAGATAAAAATGAAGTTTAGAAAAGTTAAATTGTGTGAGTAAATGTATCACAAGGGCAAAGTAAACAAAACCATCTAGAAGTACATACCTGTATCCATCACCAAATCCGGTTCACAAATTTCAACAGTTATTTAATTATTCCTTCAATTTCTGAAATTCCTGCCAGACTTCCTACTGCAGTTTCCTCATCTTGTATTTTCTGATCTTGCATCAACTTATTATTCTACCTTAAAGACTACAAAATCTCAGCATGACATCTTTGCATTTATTTCATACTAATCATCTGAGATATCCTACATCATCACAAATATGCCTAAAGTGTTTCTATCTGATCATACTGTTCAACCCACTTTTCTTCTGCTTCTTGTTTTGATTGTTGACACCAAAGCTTATGTCATTTTAATTTGTCATTTTTGTCTATTACACAGTACATTTGCAGTGTTTATATACCTGTACTGTGTAATCAGATTTCTACTATGCTTACTAATATCATATGTTTGTCCTTTATGGGAAGAAAAAAATAATATTGAATTTCACTTTGTAATATTTTGTTTATTTATTTCTTAAAGTTGCTACAAAATATAACTTAAAATATTTAGGCTTGATTTTATATATATAAAAAAATATGTTTAGATGAAAAACACTGCATTCTTCATTGGCGAGGTGGCCAGTGCCACATGACTGAATGTTCTTATTTCAGTAAAGTTATTTTCAGTAGAGTAATTTTGTCCAAAATACACTTCTCTTGTTGATGTTGTTGTTGTTGCTGTAGTTATTAAACTCTTTTTTTAGGTAAATGATCATCTGAAATATTGTGAAATTAATGATGATCACTCAGAATTCATTGATCCTCTTTTGGGAATACAAATAATTTGTTTTCTGTCTTCCCAACACAATTTAAAAATTATGTCTGTTTACAGTAAAATGTTTCACTCTAGTAACAGTTCATCTTTATATGAGCTAACTGTATAATGACACTGTGTTGTGGTTTAACACGTCCGGCAGCTAAACACCACACAGCCGTTCGCTCCCCCTCCCCCTCCCTCTCTGGGACGGGGGAGAGAAATGGAAAGTGAAGCCCGTGAGTTGAGATAAAGACAGTTTAATAAGACAGGAAAATAACAATAACAATAACAATAACAATAACAATAATAATACAATGGTGATAATAGTACTACTACTAATAATACAATAAATATTTGTATTATTAGTATTATTATTATATTATTATATTATTATTATATTATAATAATAATAATATTATAATATTATAATATTATATTATATTATATTATATTATAATAATAATAATATAATATAATATAATATAATATAATATATTATATTATTAGTATTATTATTATATTATTATTAGTATTTGTATTGTATTGTAAAAGTACAATAAAATAATTGCACAATGCAATTGCTCACCACCTGTTGACCGATGCCCAGCCTAACCCCGAGCAGTCCGGCCCCCTCCCCCGGCTAGCCACCCCTATATATTGTTTAGCATGACGTCAGATGGTATGGAATACCCCTTTGGTTAGTTTGGGTCACCTGTCCTGGGTCTGTCCCCTCCCAGCTCTTACTGCACCCCCAGCCTGCCTGTTGGCAGGACAGAGCAAAAGGCTGAGATGTCCTTGGCTTGGTATAAGCACTGCTCTGAAACAATTAAAACATCGGGGTGTTATCAACGCTCTTCTCATCCCAAGCCAAAACACAGCATTCCACCAGCTCCTAGGAAGAAAATTCTGTTCTAACTGAAACCAGGACACACTGTATTTATAAGACTGTTACTTATGAACTCTTAAACTAAATAGTCCTTTATATTGTCGTCTCTATATATTGTTGCAGATAATATGAAAACAGCACATGGCATTTGAGTTTGACAGACAACTTTACCTTGAAAATCAGGTATGTTTTCATAACATTGGTTTTGGTAGTAAGCATTCTTTGTTTTCTCTTTCCCTTCCTCACAGTCCTCTCAGGTGTCATTTGTAATGTTTCTACTCAAATGCTAATTATGTCTCTGAAGTCTCTTACTCATTTCCTGTTCTTTTATACTTTTCAAGTGCCTCTTTCTTTTAAATGATCATTCAGTTTCTCAGAAACGCAGTCACAGTTAAATCAGTTCTGTGCTAATTAAGTGCAAATATATTGAGAAAGCATACCTTAAGAGATAAAAAATGGCTTATCTTTAAAAATATATATATTTTGAAGTTATTTAAGATGCCAGTATGTCTATTGGTTCATCACCTGAACCTGAAAAGATAATTAAAAAAAAATGATAATATAAAAAAATCTGAAAACAACAGCAAAAAAAAACAAACAAACAAACAAAAAAAACCATCTGACAGTTATCTCAACAAAGATAATTCCATATTTACACACTGACAACAACTCTGCCAGGTAGAGAGTTCCTTACAATTACCAGCTGAAGCAACTTGTAGCTCTGAAAAAAACTACCAAACAGAAACAGGAAAAAAGGTGGGGGTAGCTGGTAGCTAGAAAACAGCTAACCCCAAACTAGTTGTAAAAATGTGCTTACTTGGAACTGAAATAATTAATAAGGATATTTTTGAGGCTTAATATAAATGACATTAATTATATCCACAAGGTGTAGTTCTACACTTGTAATTTGTAGCAACAAAAGTAACATCAATATGACAATGCATCCTATGTTTTTCAGGGTGGAATTAATTGCCTTGAAGGGATTAATTACACCTATTTTTTCCCATTTAGCACAAGGTAACCTAGAAAAATGGCTTATATTATATTCCTACTCATTAATGACTAAAATTAGATAAGATGAATTCTACAAGAATTCATCAACATGAATAAAATTCCAGAACTTCCTGAAGTATCACTGGAAAGTACTCTTTGCCATGAATGTGAATGATTTCAAGCCATGAGCAACAGGCATAAAGGTGTCTGTTTGCTGTACAAAATATTAAATATATATATATTACTTATTTTTTATGCATTCATTATTTCTTTTATTTAGTGTGAGGAACATCTAATTTATTATTTATTTCTTTATTTCTTTCTTTATTTTAATATATATATGGGATCACTATTAAAATGTTAAATTTTATTCTTAGGTTACAGAATCAGAACTATTTTCAGAATCTATTCTTTTGGTGTAAAAACAATGTGGAAACAGAGAGTGTATGCTTGACATCCAAAATCTTAAGATGAAAACAACAGAGAAATAACTAATTGTAATTGACTGTATTAATGAAACAAACAACAACAACAAAAATCTCTGTGTTTTGGATCATAAGCCTTCTGTGAACTGAAAGTACTTTCTAGATGCAAGCAGAATTTTTAGGATACTACCTTTCAAAGATAAACACTGTAACCTGAAAATTCTCTCTATAAGCATATCAGTGGGGCATCTGTGACTGAAAGGAAAAAAGAGTTAAAAAAAAATCAAAATAAATTGAGTTTTTAATATTGTGAGACTGGCCACAGTAATCATTTTCTCCATCCTAGCAGGAAATTAAATTAATGAAATAGCTCTGCTACTGTAGCTATTCCTTACAGTTTCAGAAGAGATGGAAGTTGTAAGGCATATATTTGGGATAAAATCAAGTCATTCCTATGCCAGCTGGATTTATTCCTCTGAATACAAGAAATTCTTGTTCAGTCTTTTAATAAGCCACGTGCTATATGTTGAGAAGAATAATTATCTGAGTGTCTTGATAATTGATTAAACTATTTGTTCAGGTATACAGTTTGATTTAATGTAGGATCAATCACATTACCTGTATTCAGTAATTGCAGTAGTTTTCCGTTGTAAAATGAGTAATACTACTCAATTTCTGGTCATCTTTAGTTATTTAGACCTTAAGGGTTAATTATATTATGCATTATTCTTGATATAATATGGAGAAATATGGAGAAATAATTGACTGACACTGATATAATAGAATGTCATCGATATTTTAATTTTTAAATTGAATTATCCTTCAAATTACATTCATCATTTGAAATACAGGAGAATAATTCTGAAATTAGTTTAAATAAAAATGAATCATGCTACATTTCATGTATAAGAGGCAGACACTTCTAGATTACCAATTTTTTATTTATTTTTTCCTTCTCTCTGTACTTTTTTTTTTTTTTTTTATACCTGGAAGGTTTAGAATTTCTCATATAAGGAAATTTGAGTACACACAAAACCTCTCACTCACTGACTCCCTCCCTCCCTCCACTATCATAACCAGTCATATCAGAAGCAGAAACAAGAACTTGCTTCACTTAGCAAATCTCTTTTGATACACTGTCTTTTGAGAAGAGAGCTAATTAAGATGCTGATGAGGAAAGGGTTGGCACAAAAATGCTATCTGAGCATAGTAACTAACTCCCTGGTGAATCCCCACTTTTTTGATCTTGGGTCCCTCTTTCATGGTTGATAATGCAGGGGAATGATGTGCTACCTCTTAAAGTGAAACTTCCAATTTTAACCTTGATGTTTAAGATCATAAATCTCTATAGTTTGGCAGTAGTCTCTAGATACTAATCAGTCATGTTTCTGCCCTATATGAATATTGCAGAGTCTGAGCAAAGCATTTCAGCTTTTGACATATTTTTCTCTTTAGAGAGAGAGGGATTTTCTTAGGTTTTTAACATGTCTTTAGGGGTCTCTTTCTGCATTATGTCATTCATGCAATCTTGTGACAAAAGAACACTTTCTTTTGTTGCTTTTGAAGGATATCTGGATACTGACAAAGGAATGGATCGTGGTGTAAGTATAATAATATTTTTATTTATTAATGATATTTTTAAGCTCCAACTAGAATTCTGCTTAGTTTCTATGATGAAAACAAATTCAAACTACATGTGAAAGAGATCTGTTTTCTTCATTTCTTGGCTAAGCTTCTTGTATGCCTTGGGTGATTTATAAACTTCTGGTGAATCTAGAAGCAAAGAGAAAAAATCTAAAATTATCTTGCTCAAATATCAGGTAGGAAAACACAGTGGTCTGTAATCATTCTATAAACTTGTTTTACAATAGTTTTTCAGTCTTCTTATGTCTAGGTCATATGGGAATTTTAACTGGATCAGGTATTTCTGAATATACTTTTGCTTTTGTATATATTGTTTTCTTGCCTGACTTATTATTGTTGTTGTTGTTATTAATGATTATATCAGATATACTTCATAAAATGCTTTCCACTATGTGGTGAGTTACTCTTGGTTACCAGCCAAACCCCAACCCAGCCACTCATTTACTCTCTGTCACTTCCTTGTTTGGTGTTTGCATGGACGATTTTCACATTTTTTTGTGTTCACTTCTTTCTTTTCCTAAGTGGTGTTTTACCCTTTCCTAAATCCACTTTCCCAGAGGCCCCTGGAAAAGGGTAGCTACTGGGATCAGCTGTGCCCTGCAGTGAGAATGTTGGAGGTGGCTGGAATTGGCTTTCCATGGCACAGCACTGCCAGTTAAGAACCATATATGTGAACCATTATGAAACATGGTTTATAGGCCACATATTCAATGAAAACAAAACAAAAACAAAACAAACAAACAAAAAAAAAAAACAGGAAACAAACAAACAAAAAATCTGACCTAGTGTTTTCTTCACAGTCTTCAAAATAAATTTTTGTAGAATGTTAGTTGTAACACAAACACTACAATTACATTTGCTCAAAGATAGTTAACACTTTGGAAAACGTTAATTAAAAACAAACAAACAAACCAAAACAAAACAAATCCAAAGCAAAGACTTCTGTGTATCACAGAATAATAGAATGGTTGAGGTTAGAAGGGACATCTGGAGATCATCTAGTCCAACCTCTCTGCTCAAACAGGGTCCACTAGAGCACATAAGATTGTGTCCACATCGCTTCTGAGTACCTCCAGGGAAGGAAACTCACAAAACCTTTCCAGCACTCAGTCACCCTAGCAGTAGTTTTTCCTCATGTTCAGATGGAACTTCATGTGTTGCAGTTTGTGCACACTGCCTCTCATCCTATCACTTGAAATCACTGAGAAGAGCCTGGCCTCATCCTCTCCCCCTCTCAGCCTTCTCTTCTCCAGGCTGAACAAATCCGACTCCCTCACCCTTTCCTCATATGACAGATGCTCCGGTCTCTTCAGCAGGAAGCACTTTACTATGGACTCTCTCCAGTGGCTCCAAGTACTTGGAGCTTGTACTGGGGAGCCTAGAACTGGACACAACACTCCAGGTGAGGCTTCACCAGGGCTGAATAGAGGGGAAGGATCACCTCCCTTCACCTTCTGGCAATGTTCTTCTGGATGCACCCTAAAATACCTTTGGCCTTCTTGGCCACATGGGTACATTGCTGGCTCATGATCAACTTGCTGCCCACCAGGACACACAGGTCCTTCTCCACAGATCTACTGTTCAGGAGGTCAGTCCCCAGTCTATACTAGTGCTTGGGGTTATTCTTCCCCAGGTATAGGACCCTGCACATTCCTTTGTTGAATTTCAAGAGATTCCTCTCTTTCCATTGCTCCAGCCTGTCAAGATCATTCTGAATGGCAACGCAGAACTCTGGTTCATCAGCCACTCTTACCTGTTTTCTTTCATCAGCAGACTTGAAGAGGAGACATTCTGTCCTTCATCCAAGTCACTGATGAATCACTAGCTACAGATCTCCAATAAGACTCTCTGTCACTGATATCAACCCTCTGCAACCTGTCATTCAGCCAGTTCTCAACCCACCTCACCATCCACTCATACAGCTTGCAATTCCTGAGCTTGCCTATGAGGATATCATGGAAGGCAGTGTCAAAAGTCAAGGTAGACAACATCCACTACTCTACTTTCATCTATCTAGCCATTGTCCCACCACAGAAAGCAATCAGGTTGCTTAAGCATGATTTCCCTTTGGTGTATTCATGCTGACTATTCCTGATAACCTTCTTGTCCTCCATATGCTTAGAGGTGACCTCCAGGTTGAGCTGTTCCATTACACAGGTGTTGTCCATCTGTCCTGTCTTTCCTAAAAAGCATGTAGCCAATCACGATAAGATTCGTGTCATGTGAGCTATCACACCATGTGTCTGTTACCGCAATGACATCAAAGACCTGTGACTGCACATAGATCTCTAGTTCCTCCTGTCTAGCATTCCCCATGCTGCATACATTGTTGCACAGGTACATGTATTGGCACTTGCCAATTTCCCAGGTAGGGGTGCAAGAGGGTACCCTATAGTCATGTCTTATAGACGATTTCTTGACTACATGTACTTGCTGGAGGTATCCCGACTTGAGCCTTATTTTGCTGTCTGAGTGGTCCCTATAACTATTCCCTTCTTCCATCTTGACTATTTTAAAGCTTTCCTTAACAGATTGGCTAGTCTGTTGGCAAAGACGCATGTGCCCCATTAAGTGAGGTGCATCCCATCTCTCCACATTGGTTGTCAATTTTTAAGCAGGTCCCCATGGTTACAGAACCCAAAACCCTATTGCCATCACTAGAGACACAGACAGTTGTTTACTTGGAGAATTCTTCTTATCTTATACACTTCTTATCCTTTACCCTAACTAGTAGGATTTAGGACAAAATGACCTAGGTCCACAGAAGTCTTGACCACCATCCCTAGAGCTCTGAAATCTTGTTCAATAGTTTCTGAGTTGCCCTTGGTATCATTGGTGTCCACGTGAAAGACCAACAGGAAGTAATAGTTGGATGTGTGGATCAGACTAAGCAATCTTTACATGACATCTCTGATTAGAGCCCCCGGCAGACAACAAGCCTCTCTAGACAAATGGTCAGGTCAGCAGATGAGTGCCTCTGTCCCCTACAGCAGAGAGACACCCACAACAATCACTTGCTGCTAATTCTGTATGATCATTCAAGGCACATAATCAATTGGGTCAGTTGCTTCATTTGAAGCCATGCCCAGCTTTTCTTTAGCTTGAAGGCCACTAAATCTGTTTGTCAACTGCAAGTCATCATGAGGAAAATGAGCTATTTCACCTTAAATGAGTAGTGACTGGTTTCCAGCCTTCATATTTTATAGACTTATGACTGCCTTATATTTCACGTGGCACAGAGAGCCCATCTGCATCTCCACTACAGTGTAGGAGATGAGACTTCTGAAGCTGTAGAGTCTCCAAGAATGTCTTCTCTATCTCTTGCTCATCTTCATAGATGTTAAGCAGCCTGCTTACTTCCTCCCATAACTCCATGTCCTGGTGACATAACACATCAACAACAACACACCTGCTGCAGAAGAGATAACTGTCAGCCTCAACTTAGTGGAGAGGCCCTGGGCAATCCCTGCAACCTGAGGCCTGAAGAACTACTTTTACTCTCAGAAGGTCTGTTTGAGTAGAAGCCTCTAACACAGCAGCTCCAACAGCTACCAGGGAATAAGCTCTGCAGTATGTCAAAACCATACCTGAGGGAGCTTACACTACTAACACTGGAGATTAAGGATACTTCTTGCTCTCTTGTGTGCAAACTCCTGCACAAACCACTGTATTTGTTCACGGCCCCTGTTAGCTGCACTCAGATGGTCACAGAACAGTGTCTGGTTGCTGGGTTATGGATGCTTCCAGTCTTCCACTTGGCCAGCATCCCTCCTTCAAAGCAGTACCCTCCTTGTGTTTTCTGCCCTGTGCAAACTGCCTGGCTGACCCACCACCCCCTATTCATCAGTCCTTGTCGCAGCACTGTCCTGGTCACCAGCACAACTTAAGGCTGATTTTTAGTGCAGTGGCTTTTTAGTGCCACTGTTGCTCCTGGCCCCACCCATGCCTCATTAACCAGAGAGCTGTTGGCCCTGGTGCATCTCTGTGCTCTGCTGGAGCTTCCTTGCTCAGGAAACCCCCCTTTATGCTGTGATCCTCCCCTCCACTGTGGCATGCACTTGCCCGAAGATGATGCCTCAGTGACGCTAGAAGGACTTCATTTGACTTTGTCATTTTGACTCAGGCCTAATATGGTGATTACTATTCACTTTTATTTAATTTCTAACATTTTTTTCCCTATTTCCTTTGGAGTCAATACCTATATATATATATGTATATATATATACATGTATATCCCATATATGATTGATCATTCATTAATCAGCAACATGCAGCATTTTGAAGCCTATAAATTTTACTTTTTAAGCTCAAAAATGAATAGCATCTTCAATTCAAAATCATAAGCAACATCTTTAGGGGAAGATTTTGCCATTATCAGCTATTGTGTGGTTCTGACTGAGATGCTGCATGAGGTAGCAACTATTCTTTAATTGCATCCATTTCCATGCTGTCTTCCTTATATTCTTCACTAACACCCATGTTGAGGAGATATTAAAAATAAAATTAAAAACTAAAAAAAAGAAGGAAGAGAGGGAGGGAGGGAAGGAAGGGAAGACAGGAGGAAGGAAGATATATCAAGCTGTTTCACAACCATTAAAAAGCAAAATAGCTTTTTCTGTTGTTGCAAGTTTTATTTTTTATATCATCATTCCTCATATTGACTGAGATATTCTAGTGGAGATAGGACACTAACACATAGGGCTGCTTGCAAGAAGCACTTTTCTAAAGCATTTTAGAAGAAAAAAAAAAAAAGAAGTGAAGAAAGGAAAAGTTCAACTTCATAAGACGAAAAGCTAACATTCTACAACTGTAAACTATAAAAAAAAATATATCAGAGAATCAAGGATTTATTTATTTATTTATTTATTTTTGAGAAGAACATTCCAAAAAATACTACTATTTTAATTATTAACAGTCATATAGTCTTAATTTTTATATAAATATCTGTGATGAGGGAGATAGAATACCCACATTTAATGTAGTGTTACGTTTCTTTTATTTTATTAGCTGGAGTGTTAGTGGACCTCAGTTTACTGTCTATCAGTTCATTCTTTAAGAATTTCATTTTTTCTTATGTGTTAGATAAAAAAATGAGCTGTGAAAGAAAGGCAAAAACAGAGAATAAAGAAGATAGGAAATGATTTTTCCTTTTATATTATAGTCATTCAGGATCTTCTTTATTAGAAGCTGTTTAAGGATGTGTAAGCATGAAACATTAACTCTTTCATCTTGTCATTTTTATTGGTTCTGCATTTGGAAGCTATTTCAAATATAGTAGATAGCTATAGGATTTTTGTCGCTTAAATGAAGTAGAATTAAGTTACGGCAACATATTAAATGGCAGGAGACAGGATGTGGGAAAAAAAAAAAAGTCATGCATGTACTGGGTCTGGCTGGGATATTAACTTTCCCTGCAGCAGCCTATACAGTGCTGTGCTCTGCACTTGTAGCTGGAACAGCAGTGTTATCACACCAGTGTTGTGTCTACTGCTGAGCAGCAGTGGCACAGCATCGGGATTCTCTCTAACCCTCCTAGGGGGTGGGCAAAAAGTGAGAAGAGAAACATCACCAGGGCAGCTGACCTAAACCAACCAAAGGGATATTCCATACCATATGATGTCATACTCAGCAATAAAAGGTGGAAACAGGAAGAAGAGGGGAGGGGTGGGTTCTCATTGTGAAAACCAGCTACATGCGTTGAGGCCCTGCTTCAAGGACGTGGTCAAGCATCGCTCATTTGTGGGAATTAGAGAGTAATTTCTTTCTTCTGCACTTCCACATAGCCTTTATTTGTTTTGTTTGTTTGTTTTCCTCCCTTTTTTTTCCTTTCCCCCTCCCCTTTCCCCTTTCCTTTTTTGTTTCCCTTTTAGTTAAATTGTTTAGTTCATAATAATCTTTCCTTTATTATTATTATTATTATTATTATTATTATTATTATTATTATTATTATTATTATTTCCCTTTAATTAAATTATCCTTATCTCAATCCATGAGTTGTTCTTTGCTTTACTTCTTCCCCTCCTCATCTGAGGAGAGGGAGTGAGAGAGCAGTTGTGGTGTTTAGCTGCCTAGCACAGTAAAACCACCACGCGTGCAATATTAAAAAAGAATATCTTCATTAAGGCCAGAGTGTCCTGTGATTTCTTTTTTTTCCATGTTGGGTTTGGTTTTACTATCCTCTTCCTTACTCTCATCTGACTGAAGAATACAGTCAGATAAATAATGACCCTATATCAGCCAACTATTTTACTCTACTGTACTCACATCTGAACTGGGGAAGTGAAGCAGGTGAGGAGGAAAAAATTAGTCAGATTTTGACAGCTTTGACAGTTTGCTGATATGGTTAAGTATATATGTGGGGGAAAAAAAAAATAAAAAAAATCTGGAAGCATGGAAGCCAGCTTTTTCACCAAAGACCTTCATGTGGTGCTGAACCAGCAATACAACCATTGTTGCACTCCTTTTTACCTGCACTTCCTCTAACTTGCTATTTCACTTTCTATTTCCATCACAAACTTGAAGGATAATGACTTAACACTTCTGTCTTTTCTAACATCCTTTTCATTTTAAACTAAATGCTCTTGTTTAGAATCAGAATTTACAACTTAATTAGAACTTGAAACACTTACTTCCAGTCATTTAGCTTGATTTGCTGCTTCTGTTTCAGATCTGGAGAGGAACTATTTTGCAGACAGCTGGTCCAGTTTTCCCATCTCTGTCCATCTAATAAAATTATTTTTTTTCCTATATATGACAGAAAAAAAATCTTCTATCCTGAGAAGCATCTGACGAGCAGCAAATATTTCTTGTTTAGAAATTTAATGAAATTTAGTATGTTGTTCAACTCAATTAGAAGAAAAAAAAAAAAAAAGACAAAAAATGCTGGATATCATCTTAATTTTTGCCAACAGTAAATATTTAAGAAACAGATGACAAACAAGCAAACTAGATATAATGGAAATTAAGTCAGCCATAAAATTGGGAATGATTCTAGTGGCCTAATTTAAATTCTGCAGTTTATTGGGTGTTTCATCAACATACTACTTAATTAAAGTTATTTTCTCAACCTGATGTCAGGCCTTTGATATTAATGATTTTAGTCTTTCTGTCTTCTTTCTGTGTATGCGTGTACATGAACCTGTACAACAGCATAGAGTTTTCATTGTTTCTTAAAACTTAAAACTGCTCTGAATTTTATAATTACAATAATTATAATTTAAGTATTGACTTAAAATATTGACATTATTGACTTTTGCAACAGAAAGTTTGCAAAAATCCAGATTTATTATCTATTTTGTTCTGTATTTTCATTCATTAACAATGAGAAGTGATCAGAGATGTAGTAAAGTTCTCTGTAGAGCCAACGGAACATTAGCACTATGCTTTGGGTCATTGTACTCCACAGCTATAATAAGCCTATTCAATCTACAGGCTGTTGTTCAATAATAATAAGATCCTTGTCTTCAGTTCTCTTTTAATCCTGTACTTCCTGGGTTAATTACCAATCTTTACTTTCCTGTTCATCTTTCATGTTATTGTAATATTTGCATGGGGAAAATGTATATCTCAAGCACTTGCTAGAAAAAATATTGTCGTTCTAGCAAAGCAATGAATAAAAGGACCCAAGTAAATCTGTCTCAGGTAATTTGCTTTTTTAAAAGTAACCTGCAGACAAATACACAATACAGTTCTCACATTCACTCAGGTTATAAGTCTATTCAATAGGACAAGTAGAGACAAGAAGTGATTAATGCGTATATTCTATTATATTAGAAGAACTATGGCTACATGCAAAAATCCTCCATCCAATTTCTTCATTTTCTGCCTACAACATCCTTCCAAATTGAGAGATTTAATCTCAACAAAGAACAGTTTATCAGAATAATACAAGGTAGCACAGCATTTCCTAACAAAACTTTCAAGCAACAATAACTCCTAACAACAACATACTAATATTAGGTTTTGTATTCAAACATCACCTTCAACATCTAACTGAACACTGACAAGAAGTCTCATTAAATACAGTTCACCTGAAACAAAATAATTATTTCCATACATTGTTAATTCAAATTTGTGATCTTTGTCCAGCTCATAATTCATGATTTAGAACACTTTTCTGTATGTTTCTAAGGAATGCAACACATTTTACATGACACCATAGAATATTTCCTCAATGGCACACCAACTAGAGTTAAATTTATTTTTTCTTAAACAACTTTTTTTTTTTCTTTTCTCCTCATCAAAGATTCATAGTGATCTGTATAAATGGTCTGGTACACTATTCTATCTTTAAATCATGGGAATAATATAAATAGTGTATATAATATAAATATATATATATAATATATATAAAGTTTATATAGTATAAATAGTGTATACAATAAATTTTAGTCTACTAAATATTGTTATCAAAGTTAAATATAGATTCTGTCATGCTTGATTAAAGATGAGAGTAGATGAAACATACATTTATATTTATATTTTTACAAAGTCATTCTTTATCTGAGGAGTTATATATATATAATAAATATTATATTATCATATTATTATATATTATAATATTATATATTATTATAATATTTATATTGTATCAATATTATATATATATATATATATATAATAAAATAATCCCTGTAAGTATGTATACACCAAAATCTAAAATACTTATGTTTTCATTGTGAACAGATGAGTTTTAACATATGACTTTGAAACATCCAAATTATACTGCTCACAAAATAATAAAAAGAAAACCAGTTAACAAATCTGGGAAGTAATACTGTTATTTTTCAATAAGGAAATTTAGATATTTTAGTGCTGTGCTCCCAGTCATTGTCGAAAGGTCACCCCAGATGGTGCAGATGACACACATAGCAGGAAAAAAAAAAAAAAAGAAAAAGAAGAAAAAAAAATTTTGGAAGAGAAATAACACCTCATTTGTAAAACTGAGTGGTGTAAAAAATAACTTTAAAATGATTATACTAGATTCTTAGGTAATGAAACTTTTTCCTGGTAGACTGCTTTCTTGTATGGACCATGGGAAATACATTAGATGAAAAGGCTTTCTACAAGGGTTAGAAAGAAGAGAAATAGAGCAACATTACTGCAAAGTGGCAACCAGTAGAGACATTGGCTGAGTGGGATATTACAGTGTAACATCAGGGTCAGGGTGAAAATGTAACAGCTGTGTTTTGCTTTGAATGGAGGAAGATCTCAGATGTAAATATATAAATATTACTCACTACATTTCTGTTAAACTCTAATGTGAATTATACAGGTGCCCTAGAGCCTTATAACCATCTGGGTACTATACTAGTTTGACAGGCTATGGACAGAAACAATAGTCCTGCCAAGAAAAATAACTGACAGCAATCTGTGTTTTACCAGCCTGAAAAATAACATAGCTTATTTTTCAAGTAGAATCCTCAGTTCATCATAATATTTGTTTGCTTAAAAATATTCTCTGACTATGTGTAAAGCAACCAGTTAATATACCTAGTTAACAATCCTATGTACATCAGCTTCAGGCAGTAGCTTGTCCTAGAAATTGAATAGAAACTGATGTAAACTAATATGTGCACAACTGTATCTTTTCCACTGATTATTCTTTCTTCTTGCCTTTTCCTGTTTGCAAACACCAGGTTCTGCACAGTCCCCATTTTTACTTCTCCTTTGACTCAAATATACCACTTCTTAACTAGTTTCAGTTTCAGGAATGGAATATATACTTTGGGGGTGCCAGCTTAATTTTTGCCTGATATAAACTGCCATAGTTACACCAGTTTAGAGATTGTTTCTCTGTCTTTCTCTTGCCTTTCTGTATGTGATTATTTGCTACTATGACCCTTCTGTCACTTCATTTCTGTTATGATGAAATTTAAGTGTCTCGATCTGAAGGGCATGTCCTTCTCTGTGAGCAACAAAAGCTCTAGTATTTTTGGGCCCTGTAATGAAGTACATCATTATTAATTACATTTTATTAAATCCTGTCTATGTCCTGATCCTCATGAACAGTCGGGAAAATTGGGTTCCTGCCCATTTTTTTTATTTTTTATTTTTTTTTTTTTTTTTATAGTATAAATCTTACAGATGTTTCAGAAAAGTCTTTAAAGGGTGGGCAGAGGCAGACCACTGACAAGATGATGAACAGGAATCTTTTAGAATCAGAGGTAATTCCACCATGTAAAGATTACATTTTACTATTTTTATATTATTGGTATTATTATTGGTATTATTATTATTATTATTATTATTATTATTATTATTATTATTAATTTCTTAACCCTTGGAAACTGTTTAAATAAGAAATCTGAGTCATGGAAATTTAACAGCAAATGTACATTTTCAGTGTTCCCTTTGACTACTTTAAATATTTTTCATTGCAAATAAAATAAATGTCAAGTTACAGTAGGATTTTTGCTTCATACAGATTTCAGAATATTTCTGTATTATGTAATGAAGTCCCCACAGTCCTCCCAAATTAAGTCAACATGAATTATTCCAGTTCATTCCAGAGATTGAGCCCACGGCTCTGTTTACTCATGTTTATGAAAATTAGATACAATTCATAACAATGCCATTCTTTTTAGCTTGTCATAGTTCCTCTTTTATATTCATTGTATTCTTCCTGTATCTGGCTTTCCAACATTATTACACCATTCTCTTTTTCATGCAGTTCACTTGGAGTGAGAAGCAAAGCACCTAGAAATAATAAAGCAAAGGTGTTCTGAGAGCTGGAGCAGCACAGATGCATAGGAGAAATAAATTTTAGAGTCCATGTAATGGCAGTTAATATATAATGAATACCATGACCACAAAGCATAGACCTGCTCTAAAGCTTCCTTTACAGAAGTTCATAGAGGCATTATTTTTTCGTATCTGAAATGGCAAAGGGGAAAGTACATTGATTTCACTGTTGGATGGATACAATGCATCTTCCAATTCTATCTTTTTCAGTTCATGTTCTAGCCATGGTTAAATGGATTCTATTTATCACTCCAGGTATTTTTCTCTATTTTCTCTGCCTTTGTATCTCTTGTCTGACATCACATTTCAAAAGTATCTACTGCATTATCTTTTCTCCATACTGTTGTCAGCCCGTCATGCTTTATTCCTGTAGGATTTTTTTTGTTTTGTTGTAATTATTTTTTTCCACTGTTTTTTTTTTTTTTTTTTTTTTTTTAAATAGAAATGGTCCTTCCTTCCTTCCTTCCTTCCTTCCTTCCTTCCTTCCTTCCTTCCTTCCTTCCTTCCTTCCTTCCTTCCTTCCTTCCTTCCTTCCTTCCTTCCTTCCTTCCTTCCTTCCTTCCTTTCTTTCTTTCTTTCTTTCTTTCTTTCTTTCTTTCTTTCTTTCTTTCTTTCTTTCTTTCTTTCTTTCTTCCTTTCTTCCTTTCTTTCTTTCTTCCTTTCTTCCTTTCTTTCTTTCTCTTTCTTTCTTTCTTTCTTTCTTTCTTTCTTTCTTTCTTTCTTTCTTTCTTTCTTTCTTTCTTTCTTTCTTTCTTTCTTTCTTTCTTTCTTTCTCTTTCTTTCTTTCTTTCTTTCTTTCTCTTTCTTTCTTTCTTTCTCTTTCTTTCTCTTTCTTTCTTTCTTTCTTTCTTTCTTTCTTTCTTTCTTTCTCTCTCCCTCTCTCCCTCTCTCCCTCTCTCCCTCTCTCCCTCTCTCCCTCTCTCCCTCTCTCCCTCTCTCCCTCTCTCCCTCTCTCTTCCTTCCTTCTTTCCTTTTTCTCTCTCTCTCGTTCTTTCTCTCTTTCTTTCTCTCTCTCTCTCTTTTTTTTTTTTTTTCCCCTATGATGTTTGTGTACTTTATATTTATTTTTACTATTTCCTTTTTGATGAGAGCATGTAATCATCAAGATTCCAATTACATTTTCTTGGGTTTCTAAGCATATTTCCAGCTGCCACTCATTCTCATCTCTACTTACCTCAACATTTATAGCTGTTTAGAAATTTTTATTACAAGTCCCATTTTGTTAAGACTATATAATTTTTATAAGAATAATTTATACATATTTTAGATATTCACAAAAATGTAGAATAATAAATGTTATAAACAAGTACTTTGAATACTCCTTTTAGTCAACAATTTAGAGATAGAATTACATTCAGTAGATTTGCTCTAAGTATTAGAACATGTCCATAACAGTGATGTCACTGTTTTGATCTGAGGATGAAACTTACTTTTTGAAAACACAATTAAATTGCAATAGGTAATTTAGCTATGTCACAAATTGACACCTAAAGTTACAAACATATATATTGTCGTGGTTCTGCTCGAGTGGGCAGCCGAGCTCCACCACAGCCGCTCTCTCACTCCCCCTCCTCAAAGAGGAATGGGGAGAAAATATGTGAAAAGGGCTCAAAGGTTGAGATAAGGATGAGAAAATCACTCAGTAATTATTGTAACGGGCAAAACAGACTTGGCATAAGGAGATGGTAAGATTTATTGCCTATTACTAACAAGCGAGAGAAGTGAGAAAACAAAGGAAAAAAAAACACAAAAGCACCTTATACTCTCACTTTACAATTATCACAACAACCTTCACAAACTTCACTTAAATCAAAAAGAAAAAGAATTCACCACACCAAAATAAACATAACATCATCACAGCACCGACAAGGTGGACATTTTACACACACACCACCCCTCGTCCCTTCACCACACTAACATCTCACAGTTACTGCTTTCTTAAATTCTTCACAACTTGTACATTCCTAACAATCATCCTGCACATATTTTGCCCGTTACTTCTACCAACTATCATCCTTATCTCAAATTCCTCTAGCCCCACGTTGGGCGCCAAAAAAGACTGTTTTCTCATTCCCTTGACTCTCCCGGCTGCTGTGTGGCGCAGCGTTTTTTTCCCTGTCTTAAATATGCTCTCACAGAGGCGCAAAACAACATCGCTTATTGGCTCAGCTCTGGAAAACAATGGGGCCCTTCCCAAACATGGGACAGCTTCTAGATCTTTCTCACAGAAACCACCCCTATGGCTCCCTGCTACCAAAACGTTGCCACATAAACCCACTACATATATACAATTATGTAACTGAAATACTGAATAAATGAATGTAGACAGATGGAGTATTTCTAAATAGAATCAATATTCAAAACAGTCAAACGTTTAATGACATGTAGAAAAAAGGTTGTATTATCATCTTTTGTACTATCTGTCTACTGACCTCCTTACCTTGATTTTAAATAATTCTAGTAAGCTGCCTGAAACTGGTGTTTGAAAGCAATAAACAGCTTCCCAGAAGGTTTATTGATTACTTATCTCTACTAACAATAGTACCTCTATGGACATTGCAGTACCATTTGCAGGTTCCAACCAAAATCACATTTGAACTAGATATTCTGCAAATATGTGGGGTGACACTTTCTCTTAAAGGTCTTGGAGTGATTCTTTTTTACATTACTAACTTCCCCAAGTTTAGCAGCCTGAGATATATTATTCCTTATTTACGTTGATTCAGAGCAAATATTCTATTATGTTCTGTATCACATGTTGAAAAAACGGGTCTTCCTCTGCAGGCTTTGAAGAAAAGCTTGACTGCCAAGTGAAAATCTGAACTTAGATGGTTTACCCCTATCTCATTTGATGAGGTGCTTTACTGGAGAACAGGTCTGAAATATGCTAGAGATTCTCGTAAAACCATGAGTGTTTATGATATAGATTATGTGAATTTATGGAAAAGCAGTCTGTGCACATTAGCTCATAGAAAATACACACAAAATCAAACACTCCAAGCTATATCAAATCACACTTTTAACCACCAAGCTCCATCATGAGTTCATGAGAACACAGTAGTCTCATACAAAACCTAATTACAGTACTGTAGTTCATATTTAGATATAGTGATGCTCTAAATTAGATCAGATTTGTCATGAGAAAACAATATATTGTGTTAGACCAACTTAGTTTTTATATGACACATTTTCAGATACACAAGGTTTTTTTCAATTTGTAGTATTACTTCATGGTCTTAAGACAATCAGATTTTAATCAAAGCAATTTCCAGAGATAATAATATTTCAAAAAGTCTGAGATTTGTAAAGAATCCCTTTCATTTAATCTACTGAGACATTAACTCAATGTCTAGGTGATTTACTTTCTGTGGGAAAGAAGCAGCATGTGGCAGGACAAAAGAAAGAAAGAAACAAAAAACAAGCAAACAAAACAAACAAACAAAAAACAAACAACAACAACAAACAAAACAACAACAACAACAAACAAACAAACAAACAAACAAACAAAAACCAACAGAAAACTATCATTAATCAAATCAACAATTATTTAGACAGAACTGTCAAGTAGTTATAGAAAATGGTCACACATAAAGGTAAATCTAGACAAATGTGCTGGGTGTCTAAATAAATACAGGAAACCACTCAAGGCTTTAACACTTTTTTTTTTTTTTTACTTATATTCCTTTTCCTGAAATCAGACAGCAGGCAGTGATAAAAGCACACTACAGAAATGTTGTATTCCACATAAGGATTTCTATTTAATGTAGAAACTGCTAGATTCTACAATGTGTTTTGCTTACCCTTCACCCTCCTGCTCCCCAGCTTCCAACCCAATACTTGTAATAAATTTCTCTCTGAAAGTGATGTGAGGAAATGTCTCTACAACTGTCTGTAAGATGGTGGAACAGTTTGGTGTTTTTCACTGCAGTAAAATAAACTTTGAGATGGGGAAAGACGACTCCCTAAAGTTTTTATTTCTTATACTTACAACCATCTTATTTTTCCTCTTTTATCTCTGATCCAAATTATATAAAAATCTTATACTGTCCTCCTTCCTTGTCTGTGGATATGATCTTTATTTCACTGAAATAGGGATTTTTTATACTATAGAAATTTATCTTTATATTTCCCTATAGACACAGGTTCCATACTCTGCAGACTTTGAAGAGAATACACTAAACTGATAATGAAAATTATACTTCTAAATCTGTGTTTTTCAGCTCTTGGATCATAAATATGACAGCAGCGGATCACAAAAGATGATTAAATTTTGAAAATACTAAATAAACAACAACAACAACAAACTAACAAACATCAAAAGTAAACCAAAACAAACAAACAAAAAGCAAGGCAAACGAAGTAATCTATAACCCTCACTTTTTCCTTTAATTTTCTTCTTCAGGTTCAACTAATCTTTGACATTCTTTTTGAAATATACAGAAAAATACAGAAAATCAACTGAGCTTTTTAACAATATATTTTTGCTTTCATAGTATGCGTAGTTTAGTAGATGTTTTATTCAACTTATATATTACTACCTCAGAATTGTTGAGCATCATTCAAGTACAAAATCATCAGTGGCACTACACAGTTGATCTGTGATATTTGTTTACACAGAACACATTTGTGCACCAACTTTAATTAATAGATAATTTTGTAATTTTGTGACAAATTATTCAATTTCAGAAACAGAAGTTGCTTGAATGACTTTTAATAAAGGAGCTAATTTTAGTTTGGCTGTGGAGATTAAGATCATAAGCAATATTAATGACTTTTCTTTTTAACCTTCTTTTACATGTTTAAGGAAATCTACTGTCTTGGAAATAACATCAGGTCTCAAGGTTAAAATATGTTTTAAACTTATTTGAGTGATCTTGCCATATGTAGAAATAACACTTTTTGCAACTTTGCTTGCTTAGAATACACTATGGCTCACTGGGAGAAAACCTCTAGGAAACCATGAGAGATCCTTCCCTCATTTAAGAGTGTGTTTATTTTTTTATTTTTTCTTTGTTCATTTCAGAAACTGAGCATTTAAGCTGACCGGATTAAAGCATATAAAGCATATATGAATGAGGTTTGTATCTGGCAAGCCCTCCCCTCCCCACCCCACCCCACCCCACCCCTCCCCTCCCCTCCCCACCCCTCCTCTCCCTCCTCTCCCTTCCCCCTCTCTCTTTGTTATAGTCCAAAAAGAGTAAGAAAGTCCTGAAACTCTATATTTTATTCTTCAAATATGACATGATCTACTTGGGCTTGAATGGTAAGCTCCAGCTGTGACTTACATTTTTCTGAACACCAAAGTTTAGACTGGTTCATACAGTCCTTCTGTAGGCTTATTTTAGTTTTCTTTTACAAGTTCTCTCTGAATTACAATTAAGACCTAGAAAAAGTAAAACCAAAAAAAATAATGTTATTTCATTAATGAAGGTCAAGTATGCATAACGAAAAGAAAGGAAGGAAGGAAGGAAGGAAGGAAGGAAGGAAGGAAGGAAGGAAGGAAGGAAGGAAGGAAGGAAGGAAGGAAGGAAGGAAGGAAGGAAGAAAAAATTAGCTATTTTGATTGACTTCTGTAGTAATGATACTTTATGAGCTCAGAAGTAAAACAAACAAAACAACAACAACAGTTGAGTTTCTGGTCTTATAACTTTATGTATATATATGAGTACAACACTTATGGTTACATAAAATTATGTTTTAATTTTTAATGGTAGTAAAATAATTGTTTTTTTATTACAGAAGCAATTTTCTGTAATAGATAGCAATTTCTAACAAGTTTTAGTTAATTCTCAGGAATGTAGTTGTAGTCCTCCTGCTTTAAAATGCCTTTGTGGAATGATTAAATGTATTAAGTCATTTCCATAAGTATGTGTTAGTTTTAAGAAATCTAGATACAAGAAAAGCAATAATTTTACTTATTCAGTAATTTCCTTCTCTGGGTGATACATCATTTTGAGTAATATTGGTCTGAAAGGGTTCTTGCTGTATTGAAGGACAACATAGGAACAAAAATCTAGAATAAGATCTTATACAGAATTAGATGTTTTAGTCACTGACTGGCTGAACATCAAAAATACAATTTTAGTTTCAAACATTTCCTTCTGTTTTTCCCATTTACTATTTCTACAGTAATACCTTCCAAAAGACCCTAGAGGGAAATCTTTCCTAGCTTGGAAAGCCATTCTGACTCCAAGATCCAGCATATTTGTTGCAAGAAAATTATATAGGTACTCTGGGTTAAGCCAGCAGAAACAATTTTTAGATTCAGTTGTATACTCCTGAAAATATTTAAATTTCTCCAAGATAGGAAACAGAAATAACAGTGATCACTTGATGTTTCTTCTGTCTTTACAGAGAAAGAAATATTTTCCTTCAAGAGTAGACAGTGTAGCTTTGCAGTGATTTCGAAGCTATGAATTTCAACATGTATATATATATCCATAGAAGGAAGGCAAGCTCCAAGATGAATATTCACAAACACTGTCACCTTGTTTTATGAATAGTATTTTACAGAAAGAGGATTTGTATAGTCTTAAAATGAATGCCATTACAGATGAAGGAGAATTATAATGCTAGAAACATTACACGGCACAGCCTGTGTTCCTTATTTCCTGAAAATTTTATATTTCTTAAAGAGAAAGGGAAAAAAAAAAAAAAAGAGAAAGAGATAAAGGAAAGGGGAAGGGGAAGGAAAAAAGAAAAAAAGTTTACTAAAAATATTTATAAGTACCTGATAATATAGAAAAACTACATTAGATTCATATAATCTTATTATATAATATGTTTAAGGTGACAATATTTGTTCCTTTTGGATGTTCGTTTCCACACTCCCCCAACCCTAGCCCACTATAATATTTATGATAACCTAACATGGAGTGCAATTAATCGAAAAATAGATTTTTGACTTCCATGAATGGTCCTATGTAAGAAAAGGCAGGAAAATATTATACACAAGTGACAATGCAGAATTGCACTTTTATACTTACTGGATCTTAGGGAAATAGTGCAAGGTATCTTTCCACCGTCACTGTTGTGAATCATTTCACTACTTCCCTTAAAGATAATCTTTTTCCTCAACAGCCTTTCTTAAGCATTTATTGATTTGGGGGTTCTGGATATTATGGTATTGATAAAGTTTGCAGAATCTGGAGAGTTTGTTGGAGAGATGATGAGATCTTTAATGCACTATAAGAACATCAAATTCTACAACAACATGTCTGCTGCTCAGTCAGAATGGCAGGTGGTTTGTTGTTGTTGTTGTTGTTTTATGTTTTATTGGTTGGTTGGTTGGTTTGTTTTTGTCTATAGAAAAGTTGGAAAAATAAAAAACTTCCAAAGATCCAAAAAGGTCTGGGCTTAAATATCTTGAATGAAATGATTCTGTTAAAGAAAAAGAAAAGAAAATCAAAGAAAAAATCAAAATGGGATTATATTGCTGTGCTTTGTAAAACAGTTTACTAAACAATACTTTGTAATTTTGCAAAAGTGATTTGGGATAAAAACTAAATAAGATAAATCAAAGTGCTGAGATAAATTGAAGTGCTTTTTATAAAAAAAAAAAAAAAAAATTATTATTAATATTATTATTTTTTTAATGAATTATATTTGTTCTTCACACCTACCTAACAGAGCCAAACATGTTTTGGAATTTGAAGATCTGGGTGTTAATATTATTATTGCACTTTTGGCAGTTTCATTACAGAATTATGTAATTTCATTACATATTTCTTTCAGACTAGTGATTTCTCTTACTGTTCTCTCCTTCTAAAATGCATTCTACACACTAGAAAATGGGTGAATAAAACATGAGATGCCTTTGTCTTTTCCAAAACAGAGACTCACTTCTTTAAAATTAACATATTATAAATCATATATATTTCAACTGAGTTGAATTTAAGGGAGAACAAGATGCAAAAAAGCAGTGATTTAGGACTCAGTGCTTTAAGGGACCAAGAACCAGATATTTTAAAATTATAGAATGGTTGGGGTTGGAATGGATCATCTTCCAATCCCTCTGCCATAGGCAGGGACGCCTCCCACTAGACCTCAAAGTCCCATCCTACCTGGCCATGAATGCTTCCTTGAATGAAGGGACACCCACAGCTTCTCTGGGCAACCTGTTGCAGTGCCTGACAATTCACACAGTAAAGAATGTATTCCTTACATCTAATCTAAATCTACCTTCTTTTAAAGCCATTACCCTTTATCCTATCACTACACTCCCAGACAAAGAATCCCCAGCTTTCAAGTAGTCTCCTTCTAGTCTCCTTGGAGCCTTCTCTTTTCCAAGCTGAGGAACCCCAACTCCCTCAGCCTTTCTTCATAGGAGAGGTGCTTCAACCCCTTGATCATCTTTGTGGCCCTCCTCTGGAATCATTCTAATAGCCTCGTGTCTTGTGCTGGATGCACCAGAGGTGAACATAATATTCCTGGTGGGGTCTCATCAATACGCTTAATGTAACAGGATTTTGTTGTTGTTTTTGAAGAGTTCAAGTATGTCGAAGATCTAAGATTAATGAGATTTTTTAGAGTATCCTGGTTCTTATTGTAATTAATTACATGGCAGCAACTTGGTTAGTATTTGATATTTTAAATATATACCTTCCTATGTTTCTGGAACAATAATATAAATGTTTGAGAAGAGAGCAAGTCTTATGATGCCTTCAAAAAAAAAAAAAAAAACTGGAGAAAAATAAAGGTAGTAAAAATATTTTTCAGTTGTTGCTTCTGATTTATTTATTTCTCCAGCAGTTTTGCTCACCAGTCTCCAATGAGACTAAATGTTTGCAGTGAGAGTAATTCAGTTATATTGTTGCTGATCTGTTTTGAATATGTATCTGTTAGTAGCTTTGTTAGGAATGCCTTAAGACAATTTTTTTTTTTTGTGTGTGTGTGTTTTTTTTTTTTTTTACTTATTACAGAAATAGGAATGCAGTATTAAAGAAAACGAAGCTCTTATTTTCTTTTAATTCAATGTATTATAGATATAACTTCAGGAGTATTTACTCTAAAGATAGATGTGCATTTTTGCACAATATAAGTAACACAAAACTGGCCAAAACATGACAAATTAAAAAAAAAAAAATTCTTGTTTTCTGCCTCAAATTACTATGTTTCATCACTATTTAAAGACTTGCAGAATAAGAAGTTACATCTGATTTTTTTTTAAATATTGCAATGAGGTATATGTTCTGAATTTGTTTGAAGCATTTAGGATCTTTTATCTTTTTAATTTCTATAACATTCTTGGGCAAAAGGAGTTTGTGTAATATTGTGTAATATCATAGAATGGGTTGGAAGTGGCCTTAAAGATCATTCCAAGATCCCTGCCACAGGCAGGAATGCTGCACAATAGATCAGGTTTCTCAGGTCCTCACTCAACCTAGTCTTGAACATCTCCAGGGATGGGGTATCCATAACCTCTCTGGGCAACCTGTTCCAGTTCCTCATCACCCTCTGAGTGAAGAATTTCCTCCTAACATTTAATCTAATCTCTTTTAGTTTAAAACCACTCCCCATTTCCATAGCGTTATCAGACTGTGTAAAAAGTCACTCTCTGTATTTTTTTTTATAAATCCTCTCTAGATATTGAAAAGAGGTGACCCTGGAGACTTTTTTTCTTCAGCCCCAGCTCTCTCAGCCTTTTGTCATAGGAGAGGTGTTCCATCCCTCTCATCATCTTTGTAGCCCTCCTCTGGACCTGCTCTAACAGGTCCACATCCTTCTTGTGCTGGACTCAGTACTCCAAGTGGGGCCTCACAAGGGCAGAGCAGAGGGGGGCAATCACCTTCCTCGACCTGCTGGCAATTCCTCTTTTGATGCAGCCCAAGATGCAGTTGGCCTTCTGGGCTGCAAGTGCACACTGCTGGCTCATGTCAAGCCTTTCGTCCACCAGAACCCCAAAGTCCTTCTCTGCAGGGCTTCAATGAGTTTTTCTCCCAGTCTGTACTCATGTCTGGGATTGTCCTGACCCAGGTGCAGCACCTTGCATTTAGACTTGTTGAACCTCATTAGGTTCACATTGATTCACTTCTCAAGCTTGTCCAGGTCCCTTTGGATGGCATCCTTTCCTTCTGTTGTAGCAACTAATATATTAAAATTATTTCTTTGTGTGTCTTTTTGAGCAGCATTTCACCATTAGCCGAGTTAGATGTTCCTGGATTTAGTACATGAAAAATCACCAATAAATAAATAAATTTAGTTTCCCAATGCAGTTAACCATTTAATAGTTTGTGAATTACCAAATTCCAAAGTGAAAAGCTCTGAGCTGCTCTGTTTCTACCGGTTATGGAAGCTAGGGATTAACCCTTTTTAAAAGGATATGCAGATTTCATGATGCAGGTGCAGGTTGATTAATGATTTTCCTCCACTATGAAGCTATGAAAAAATCTTCATTTTACAAATGCCTTGTTGTTCTCCCATAAAACATATATACTAACATTCCTTAATAACCTATTATTTTTTATAGTTTTTACCAAAATCTTTCAGATGAAAATGAATTCTGAATTCAAATGAATCTGCCTGAGATTTTGATATCAATTTGGCAAAACTGATTTCCTTTAAACAGGTTTAAAAGAGCTGAGCCTTTCCTCCTCTGGCATCAATATTGGTTTTTAAAAAAATAAAAGTTTACACACTACAGTTCTTGCCAGTTTGTTCGGGACACTGTGTCTTTGAAGTTGTTCTGTGTGTAGCTTCCTGATATCTACTGTCACTACTGATGTAAACTCTTTTGACTTTTGTGGAATTACATAATCTTCTATGAATACACTTTTATCCTAGGTCTTTTAAATGTTATTATATTAATATAATAATGTATTAATGTAATTTCTAATATAATATGAAAATAATATCAATGCATAATATGTAAATATAAAAACATTTTGATAGCAGTATTATAATATTATATTTATTATATAAAATAATAATAATATTGTGGGCCAAAATATTAAAGCCCATAATACTTACTGTTTTAATTTTTGTTTTTATTTTTATTTATTTTTGTGTTTGTGTGTTGGCTGGTTGGTTGGTTGGGGGTTTTTTATTTGTTTGTTTTTGTTTTTTTTTTGAGTTGATGAGGCTGCATAAATGTATTTTCAATTTGTAGTCATAATAAAGTTGTCCAAATGCAAGTGACTAATAATCTTTGAAGCAAGGAACATCGAGATAAAGAAAACTGGTATTTGTCCAATTTTTGATAATATTAGGATTAAAAGGGGAAAAATATCTTGAAAAGTTAATTGTTGATTGGTGTACATATCTGCATAATGATCTGTATTAAATATTGCCTTGAAACCTCAATTAAGATCAAGGTTCCATTAAACTCGGCAGCCTACAAACACCAAAAGCAGCAATTATCCCCAAAGGTTTAACAGTTTAAGTACTTGGTCCTGGAAATGATTACAGATTACCTTAATTGCAAAACTATTTGTAATTTCTGCACAATTGATGAAGTTGATCTCATACGTAACTGTTATCAATTTGTTGTCCTAGGAGACTGAAAATAAAAAAAAAAAAAAAAAAATAGAGAATTAGATACAATAGCCTTCCTTTTGCAGACATAGAACTTAGGCTAAATTAAGTTGTTTTTAACTGTGGAAGTCAATGTGCCTATGCCTGATCTGGAAAGTGAATCTAGATACCTGTATCCCAAACCTGACCTTAATTTCCATGTAATTCAAGTTTTATTTCCTTTAATCAAGTCTTTTATCTCTAAGAAATACTTGTAAAGTAAGTGTTTCAAACCTATTTAAATCTACTATTGGTTATAATTTACAGATCATCTGCATGTTTAATATTTAGAACCAGAACTGGAAAATTTGGAAAATTAAATGATCTTATTTATAAACTGTCATGAGTCAACTACAGTGCTTATGCTGTGAAAGGAATAATTTTCATGGAGACTTCTACAGATACTGGCAAAATTTATAAATCTTTAGAAATTATAATTAGTGTTTGAATCAGACACTTTTATCACGCCATCTGCGTAAGGTAATAATTGCAATGTTAGATTATACACAATTGTTATATAAAGGCTATCAACACAAGGAGAAGTTTCCAAGAAAATATGATAAAGACAATGGAAGACAAAATTAGATGAAGAGAAAGACAGAATCACAGAATCACAGAATTTCCTAGGTTGGAAGAGACCTCAAGGTCATCGAGTCCAACCTCCAACCTAATGCTAACAGCCCTCCACTAAACCATATTCCTAAGCTCTACATCTAAACGTCTTTTGAAGACTTCCAGGGATGGTGACTCCACCACTTCCCTGGGCAGCCTGTTCCAGTGCCTCACAACCCTTTCAGTGAAGAAGTTCTTCCTAATATCCAGCCTAAAACTCCCCTGGCTCAACTTAAGCCCATTCCCCCTCGTCCTGTCACCAGGCACGTGGGAGAACAGGCCAACCCCCACCTCGCTACAGCCTCCCTTGAGGTACCTAAAAAGAGCGATAAGGTCACCCCTGAGCCTCCTCTTCTCCAGGCTGAACAAGCCCAGCTCCCTCAGCCGCTCCTCGTAGGACTTGTTCTCCAGGCCCCTCACCAGCTTCGTCGCCCTTCTCTGCACCCGCTCAAGCACCTCGATGTCCTTCTTGTAGCGAGGGGCCCAAAACTGAACACAGTACTCGAGGTGCGGCCTCACCAGAGCTGAGTACAGGGGGACGATCACCTCCTTAGCCCTGCTGGTCACGCTGTTCCTAATACAAGCCAGGATGCCGTTGGCCTTCTTGGCCACCTGAGCACACTGCTGGCTCATATTCAACCGACTGTCCACCATCACTCCCAGGTCCTTCTCTGCCTGGCAGCTCTCCAACCATTCCTCTCCCAGTCTGTAGCTCTGCTTGGGGTTATTGCGCCCTAGGTGCAGGACCCGGCACTTGGCCTTGTTAAACTTCATGCAGTTGACCTCAGCCCATCGGTGCAGCCTATCCAGATCCTCCTGCAGAGCTTTCCTACCCTCAAGCAGATCGACACACGCACCTAACTTGGTGTCATCTGCGAACTTACTGAGGGTGCACTCAATGCCCTCGTCCAGATCATCGACATATTATATTTCCATGTCTGTAAAACACATACTGCATGAATCTATACCACAGAAACATTTATCTGTTCTCTATAAACCTAAAAGTTAACTGGCTTCCTGTTTCACCAAATATCACATTCAAAGAAACAACTGTTACTACATGTAGGAAGAAACAAATAATTTCAAATAAGGAATTAAGCATTGTGTGATTTAGATATACAGTATGTACTGTGTAGGTGGTTAGAGCTGTAAACATATTTAACTATTAAAAACTAAATCAATTATGTAAGATATCCAGATTTCCAACCCATTGTGAAAAAGCTAAGCAACTAAAAGTAAAATCTGTAACAGTCGCAATATTGAAAAAGCATATGTATAATCCACTTCATAGAAAATACTAATCATGCAAAAGGTCCAAATTCTACCTGTTTTTCCATGCTTAAGTTTAGAAACCTTTACCTGAAATGCTCATTCAAATACAATACCTGAGTGTGCTCTACATAAAAATAAAAACTCTTGGATCATGGTGTACTGGGTCTGGCTGGGATGTTAACTTTCCCTGCAGCAGCCCATACAGTGCTGTGCTCTGCACTTGTAGCTGGTACAGCAGTGTTATCACACCAGTGTTGTGTCTACTGCTGAGCAGTGCTGGCACAGCATCGGGATTCTCTCTAACCCTCCTAGGGAGTGGGCAAAAAGTGAGAAGAGAACCATCACCAGGGCAGCTGACCTAAACCAACCAAAGGGATATTCCATACCATATGATGTCACACTCAGCAATAAAAGGTGGAAACAGGAAGAAGAGGGGAGGGGGGGAGGGGTGGGCTCTCACTGTGAAAACGTTGGTCCTCCTCCCGAACACCGGCTATGTGCGTTGAGGCCCTGCTTCAAGGATGTGGTCAATCATCGCTCATTTGTGGAAGTAGAGAGTAATTTCTTTCCTCTGCACTTCCACATAGCCTTTATTTGTTTTGTTTGTTTGTTTTCCTCCCTTTTTTTTTTTTTCTTTCCCCTTTCCTTTTTTGTTTCCCTTTTAGTTAAATTGTTTAGTTCATAATAATCTTTAATATTAATAATATTAATAATAATTAACATTAATCATATTAATAATATTAATATCAATTATTATTATTAATATTAATAATGATAATAATTCCCCTTTAATTAAATTATCCTTATCTCAACCCATGAGTTGTTCTTTGCATTACTTCTTCCCCTCCTCATCTGAGGAGAGGGAGTGAGAGAGCAGTTGTGGTGTTTAGCTGCCTAGCACAGTAAAACCACCACACATGGCAATTATTCCAATTGTCTAAACAAAACAAACAAACCAACAAAATCAACAGCAAAACAGCAACACAAAAACACAAGCTAATGAAAAAGAATCCTGGTTAACTCAGGCAGAACCATTTGGATAGGGTTTAATAGTTTTGGAACTAGTTTGGTCAGCATTAGTTGAGGTATCTCAGGGGCAGCTTAACTTATATATGTAATATGCGAATATGAAATGAAGGTTGAAGACCTGTATGACCAAATGTGTTTATTCCATCTGCCTTACTTGTCTGGACCCCTCTTTATAAGGTTCTATAGAAAGAATTTTAATTTAATCTTAAATACATACCTGAAAAGGGCATATGAATGGGCATATGAGTCATATTCTGAAAATAAATAAATAAAAATCTTTTTTCTATTTGCTATAAAAAGGTCTTAGCTTAACTTGTTCTAGTAAAGATGTGCATATAATGGATACCTGGGAGCTATGGAACCTATGTCATCTATCTGTTTAGATAATGCAATCAGTCTGCTCTCCTTCATCTGCTCAAGAATGGTGAGGTGTCTTAAAGTTCTATGTTGCACCTTCTGGTTCCATCTTGATACACTAAAGTACTTAAAATTTATGAATGCAATAAATTAATTAACTCATTTAGACAATTACATGCATTCATATAAAATAGAACTATTTAGACACCTATAACAAGGCAAGATTAATTTACAAGTTTCTTACGTTTACTACATTTACCTCAAATGCTATTAAATGTTTTGTATTAGAGATAAGAAAATACATGTACACATTGAAAATGAATGCTGAAAAATCTGTTCAAATGCCTATATCTTAGTAAATGATCAGAATTAGTATTAGATAGTATACTTTATTTGAACTCCTAATACCTGTCTCAAGTCATTTTCACTTTGCTTTGCTGTTTAATGCTATATAAAGCAATGTTTGGTCTCATAGGAATATTCATATTGTTATTGTTGCCCAGAAAAAGGTAAAGTATAAAAAAAGACATAGATCTTTTTTCCTTTTCGTTATATGTTTGTTTTTTCCTTTCACAATGCTGTGCTTCAGAACTGATTCCTGGGTAAAGATCTGGCACTATCATATCCTACTAGATACCATAAACTACTAACAGAAAGTATTTGAAAACAATTAGTGATCAAAATGCCAAAGCACATATTGGCCTAAGAACGGTTGATGTGTCATAATTTCAGCTTGATTACTGAACTGAGGTGGAGTATACAGAGAGGAAAAGCTTTGACCGAGGCATACCTCTATAACATGAACCACTCACAGTATAATGAATATAAACAAATATTTGTATTTCCTATTAGAGTTTCTAAACATTAAAAATCATTCAGAAAGCAGTAGATTTAAACACCGAGGAACTGATGGAGTTATTTTTTTCTCTTGTTAAATGCAAAATACATTCTTACCTCTCTATGCTAATTGTAGCTCATTAGCATTTGACCTGCATTTCATGTTGACTGGATTGGCACAAGAGAGAAACTGCTTCATGTAACAGGTGAGAACACCTGACGTCTCCTCATGAGATCATGTGGAAGGTACAAACTCATCATATGCTATTATTTCATGTCTGTAGAGTTTCCCTACCATTCTGTCTTCCCTAGGAGAGCATTAGTAGAGGATACATCTGTGACAAAGTACCAGTCTGTGAATTTAAGTGAAATGAATTTTCTGGATGTAGAGTGGATAAATTAACAAGTATGTTCTGTTACTATTTTTATAATTTTAAGTAACTACTTTTCCTCAAATATAAATACTTACCTACATAGACCTATAATAGAACTGTATGTACTAGACCTATAGTAGAACTATATGTACTATATGAACTATATGTAATAGAGCTATTTTTCTTAAAGAAATACAATAAAATTTTGGTAGTGGGTTATATGACATTTTTGAGAAACTTACTTCAGAATGAGATTAGTCACATCCTACTGAAGACTGTTTTTCTATCCCTACTATAGAGGAATTTTAAGATGACTAGTTCATGTTAGATGTCTGCCTTGTAAATATCTACATTTGGTCAGATGAATCATATACATGATCATTGCAACAGGTTTTTGCTCACAGCTTTAACTGCACATCCACTGTGCTAAAAGGATTTTAAGGAATGTGTATATTCTTTCTATTATTTTCCTCTTGAAATGGTTATACTTAAAAGAATGTTAGTAGATATATCTGGCAAAAGAAAAGTGCAAGTAACAAACAAATATTTAGGACACAAATATTCAATTAAATTTAAGAAGGCAAAAAGATCATTCTCATTTGAATATAATAGCATATAATTATGTCATGTGTATTTTATATTTTTCTATCAGGCATGAGCTGATAGCTGCAGGGAAGTGAAAGACTGAATTAAAAAAAAAAAAAAAAAAGATGAGAGTGTTAATCAGGACAAACTATTCTATATTTTCAGTACTTAATATTGTCAGCGCTGTCACTTCTGCTACCAAAACACAGAATGTTGCGGATTCAACCTCTCTGGGCCCAACTTCTTTCATGTTTTTAGTTCTTCACAAGCTCATAGCAGAAAAGGAGGAGAGGAGAGGAGAGGAGAGGAGAGGAGAGGAGAGGAGAGGAGAGGAGAGGAGAGGAGAGGAGAGGAGAGGAGAGGAGAGGAGAGGAGAGGAGAGGAGAGGAGAGGAGAGGAGAGGAGAGGAGAGGAGAGGAGAGGAGAGGAGAGGAGAGGAGAGGAGAGGAGAGGAGAGGAGAGGAGAGGAGAGGAGAGGAGAGGAGAGGAGAGGAGAGGAGGATGTCATAGAATCATAGGATATCATGTGGGTCCATGTAAAAGTTCTTGCAGAAGTCCAGATAGAGGACATTGGATGATCTTCCCTTGTCAACTGATGCAGTCACTCCATCATAGAAGGACACCAGATTGGTTAGGCATGATTTACCCTTGGTGAAGCCATACTGGCTGTCTCAGATCACCTCCTTGTCCTGCATGTGCATTGACATTGCTTTCAGGAGAGTCTTTTCCATGATCTTTCCAGGCACAGAGGTGAGGCTCACCGGCCTGTAGTTCCCCAGGGTCTCCTTTCTACCCTTATAAAAATGGGAGTGATGTCTCATTTTTTTCTTGTCACCAGGGACTTCACCTGACTGCCAGGACTTTTCAAATCTATCATGGAGAGAGTCTTGGCAACTCCATCAGTCAGTTCCTTCATGATTTATTTCATTGGGCCCCACAGACTTCTACCTGTTCATTTTCATTAGGAGGTCTTGAACCTTCTCTTTGGTTACAGTAAGAAGGACTTACTCACACATTCTCATCCTCCCCAAATCTCTTTTGATGGACCTCAAGTTACTTATTTACTCAAGTTACTTTCATGTTACTTTCAAGTGGGTACCAACATTGTTGGTACCCACACGAAAGAGCAGAAGTGGGTAATAATCTGAAGGCTGTACTAAACTTGTAAATTTACTTGTGACCTCCCTGATCCTAGCCTTGGGGAGGCAGTAAACTTCTCTAAAAATGGGGTCTGGTTTATAGACAGGAGCCTCCATTCCCTTCAGGAGGGAATCACTTATTATTGCAACTTGCTGTTGTTTCTTCATGGCGCTGGTCTTGATATTGCACTTGCTATGAAGGGTTGGTTGATCTGACCTTGGTGGGAGAACTTGCACAGATTCCTCATCTTCCAGCTTTTCATGGATGTAAAGGATGTGAAAAAGGATCCTTTACTTGCTATACCCAGAGCCTCACATCTATTCAATAATGGAAACTGAATGGACAGAGGCTCCTCCTATGGCTACATAAGGTAACTTTTTGCCATTTCTTGGTGTCCCTCAAGTTGTTGCTTTTTATTATTTTAGGTCAGGCCTTTGAGAAGCCAGGTATGTGGGCTGCTGATGGACTCTCACTAAGCAAGTGGGGCACAAGTGTGTTGGGGAGCAAGCTCTCTGGACTGATTATCAGGGCTTTAAACTAGGTTCAACAGGGGAAGAAAGAGGAGTTAGAAGTGACAGAGAAGAGCTGGGGGATGTTGTCACTGCTGTCACTGTTAAAGATATTAGGGAAAAATCTCTGAGTTGTCCCATAAGATCATTCGAGGGCTCCTCAGGGAAGGATACCCCATCCAGAATCTTCTTCTTGCATCCCTCTAGGGGTAACTGTGCCTGCTGCTTCTCTAAAATGCCTGTATACCAATGCATGAAACATGGGGAATAAACAGGATGAGTTCATGATCTGTGTACTGTTATGGAGCCATGATCTTGTTGCAATCACGGAGACATGGTGGGACATCTTGCATGACTGGAACACAGTCATGGAGGGCTATGTCCTTTTTAGGAAAGACAGGCTGGGGAACCATGGTGGAGGAGTTTCCCTTTATGTGAGAGGGTAATTATAATGTACCCAGCTCCACCTGAAGTAAGGGTGAAAAACAAGCGGAGAGCTTATGGGTAAGAATTACGGGGTGGGCTGGTATGGGGGACACTGTTGTGGGGGTGTACTACAGGTCACCAGATAAGGAGGAGGAGGTCGATGAGGCTTTCTACAAGCAGCTGGTAGTAGTCTCATGATTCCAGGCACTGATTATCATAGGGGACTTCAATTACCCAGACATCTGTTGCGTAAGCAACTTGGCCAAGCACGTGCGGTCCATACGGTTTCTAAAGTGCATTGAAATGAGTAATATTAAAAAGGACTTTGCATCCCTGGGAAGGTTGTTGAAGTGATCAGGCATTTGATATACCTATGTTTCAAAAGAAGTGTTCCAGAGGCCAGGAACCAAGGATTCAGGCATTGTCTCTACACTGGCTGAATTGTTCTCCAGACCCCTGACCAGTTTCGTCCCCTTCTCTGGACTCACTTGAGCACCTCAATGTCCTTCTTGTAGCGAGGGGCCCAAAACTGAACACAGTACTCAAGGTGCGGCCTCACTAGAGCCGAGTACAGGGGGACGATCACCTCCTTAGCCCTGCTGGCCACACTGCTTCTTTTACAAGCCAGGATGCTGTTGGCCTTCTTGGCCACCTGAGCACACTGCTGGCTCATATTCAGCCGACTATCAACCATCACTCCCAGGTCCTTCTCTGCCTGGCAGCTTTCCAACCACTCATCTCCCAGCCTGTAGCTCTGCTTGGGGTTGTTGTGTCCCAGGTGGAGGACCCGGCACTTGACCTTGTTGAACTTCATGCAGTTGACCTCAGCCCATCGGTGCAGCCTATCCAGATCTTCCTGCAGAGCCTTCCTACCCTTGAGCAGATCTACACGTGCACCTAACTTGGTGTCATCTGCAAACTTACTGAGGGTGCACTCGATTCCCTCATCCAGATCATTGATAAAAATATTAAAAAGGACTGGCCCCAGTGTTGAGGGATTTTTTGAAACAGCAAAAATCCCATGGCTTGCTGCAGCTGAGCAAACCAAGCTACCGGGGCAACTATGAGAAGTTCCCATGACAGTGTTCCCACATCACCAATTGAGGAATTTAGAAAAATATTATTACCAGTAGCTGGCTTCAAGGACAAGGTCTACATGACTGCTAATCACAAGGGGGTTGTTTTCTTGCAGGTGGGGTTGTTTTCTTGTAGTTGTTTGTCTGAGTGCTTTTGACCAATAATATTGTGTGAGACACTATCCGCCCCTGTTAAGTTCACTATAAAATTAGGCTATTCGGGCAATAAAATGGAGCATGATCTGACTCTACTCGTGTCTGTCATGTTTTCGGCTTTGCTTCCTGCAACAGCCCCAGTAGTGAGCCCTGGAGGATGCCACTAGTGACTGGACTCCTGCTGGATTTGAATCCATTCACCACAGTTCTTTGGGCCCAGCTATCAAGCCATTTTTTAATGCAACGAAGCATATGCCAGTCCAAGCCATGAGAGGCCAGTTTGTTGAGGAGAATGTTGTGGGGAATGGTGTCAAAGTCCTTACTGAAATCAAGGTAGACCACATCCACAGCCTTTCCCTCATCCTCCAAGCGCGTCACTTTATCATAGAAGGAGATCAGGTTTGTCAAGGAGGACCTGCCTTTCATAAACCCATGCTGACTGGGCCTGATCACCTGGTTGACCTGTAAGTGCTGCCTGATGACACTCAAGATAATCTGCTCCATGAGTTTCCCTGGCACTGAGGTCAAAATGACAGGCCTATAGTTACCCGGGTCTACCCTTTGGCCCTTGTTGTAGATGGGCGTCATGTTTGCTAGCCGCCAGTCGACTGGGACCTTCCCTGATAGCCAGGACTGTTGATAAATGATGGTAAGCGGCTTGGCTAGCTCCTCCACCAGTTCTCTCAGTACCCTCAGGTCAATCCCATCTGGCCCCATAGACTTTTGTACATCCAAGTGCTGTAGCAAGTTGCCAACCATTTCCTGGTGGATTATGAGGGCCACATTCTGCTCCCCATCCCCTTCCACCAGCTCAGGGTACTGAGTATTCAGAGAACAGCTGCTCTTGCTGCTAAAGACTCAGGAAAAGAAGGCAGTAAGCACCTCTGCCTTTTCCTCATCTTTTGTAACTAAGCTTCCCCCTGCATCCAGTGAAGGATGGGGATTCTCCTTAGTCCTTCTTTTTGTGTTGATGTATTTATAAACATTTTTTTAATCTTTAATGGCAGTAACCAATTTGAGCTCCAGATGAGCTTTGGCCTTTCTAATTTTGTCCCTGCACTGCCTCACAACATCCTTATAGTCCTCCTCAGTGGCCCACCCTCTTTTCCAAAGATTATAAACCCCCTTTATTGTCCTAAGCTCAAGCCACAACTCTCTGTTCAGTGAGGCCGGTCTTCTTCCGCGCTAGCTCGTCTTTGGGCACATGGGGACAGACCGCTCCTGAGCCATTAAGATTTCTTTGTTGAAGAGTGCCCAGCCTTCCCCGACCTCTCTGCCTTTCAGAACCACCTCCCAAGGGACTCTACCAACCAGTGTCCTGAATAGCTCAAAGTCAGCCCTACAGGAGTCCAATACAGCGGTTTTACTGATCCCTTTCCTGACTTCACCAAGAATAGAGAACTCTACCATTTCATGGTCACTCTGCCCAACACAGCTCCAACCACATCTCCCACCAGTCCTTCTCTGTTTGTGAAGAGGAGGTCTAGCGGGGCACCTCACCTGGTAGGCTCACTAACCAGCTGTGTCAGGAAGTTATCGTCCACGCTCTTCAGAAACCTCATAGACTGTTTTCTCTGGGCTGTGTTGTGCTTCCAGGATATGTCTAGGAAGTTGAAGTCCCCCACGAGAACAAGCACTGATGATTTTCCAACTTCTGCCAGCTGCCTGTAGAATTCCTCATCCGTCTTCTCATCCTGGTTCGGCGGTCTATAACAGACCCCCACCAGGATGCTTGCCTTGTTGGCCTTCCCGCAGATCCTAACCTATAGGGACTCAACCTTATCATTCCCAGCCCCAAGTTGCACAACAATAAAACACTCTCTAATATAGAGAGCCATACCACCACCCCTTCTGTGCTGCCTGTCCCTTCTGAAGAGCCAGATATTGCAGCACTCCAGTCATGAGAGTGGTCCCACCATGTTTTCGTGACGGCAACCAAGTCATAGCCTGCCTGCTGCACAAAGGCTTCCAGCTTCTCCTGTTTGTTACCCATGGTGTGTGCATTACTGTAGACGCACTTCAGTTGGGTCATTGCCTTCTCCTCTGGCCTAGCCACAGTTCCCCCTGGCACACCTCCAACAACACTTATTTCATCCCCATCTCCTTCTTACCTAGTTTAAAGCCCTCTCAATGAGCCCTGCCAGCTCCTGGGCTAAGATCTGTTTTCCCCTTAGAGACCCACCCCATGGGTGGGACCCATCTGCAGCCATCAGGCTGGGTGCTGTGTAAAGTGCCCCATGGTCAATAAAACACAAAATTTCTGTGTTGGCACTAGCCTCTGAGCCATGTGTTTATCAGGTGGGCTTTCCATGTCCTCTCTGTACCCCTCCCTGCCACTGTAAAGATGGATGAAAACACCACCTGTACTGCCACTCCATCCACTAACCGTCCCAGTCCCCTAAAGTCCTGTTTGATAGCCTTCAGGCTTCTCTCTTCAATATTATCACTGCCAGCCTGGACTATCAAAAGAGGATAGTAATCAGAGGGGCACACGAGTTTATTTTTTTTAGTTTAAAACCATTCCCCCCTTGTCCTGACATCTGCCTGAGCACAATGTTGCTCTCCATTTTTTTTTATATGCCCCCTTCAAGGATTGAAAAGTTGCAATGAGATCTTCCTGGAGCCTTCTGTTTCTCAGGGTGAACATCCCTATCTCTCACAGCCTTTCTTTGTAGGAGAAGTACTCTAAACCTCTGATTCCTCTTTGTGGAATTATTTGCTTTCTCAGGGGCAAAATACTGATGACCTTGGTAAATATATTCTGTGTCATAGTTTAATAAAGTCTTATAATACAGTTCCAGCCATGGTTAGTCCTACTATATATGTAGTATTTTCTGTGAACCAGATAGAAATAACCTAGTTTTTGTTGCTACATCTTCATTTGATTTCACTTTATTTATATATTGCCTAACTTAAAACTCAAACAAAAATTGAAACATTGCTGTTGGGTTTGTTTTGTTTGCTTATTTATTTATATTCATATATGAAGTAGAGAAAGTCTCCATTTCTCCTTTGATGGAATAGATAGATTGGTAAATACAGACTTCTATTTGTGTGAGATCTTCCCTGACGTACTTAAGCAGGCCAAATTATCAGTTGTCAAAAGATTTGCATGAAAAACAGCTAGGCAAGGGTTGTAGAAAACTACTTAATGTAGTGGTGAGCACTATTTAACAGCAACTTCTTGGTTGTCATGTGTGACCATGGCTTGTGGAAAATGTATTCTCTTGTATTCTCTTGTATTTTGTAAAAATTGTATTCTCTTGCCCCACTCTGCTAAAGTTTATGTAGTCCATTCAGAGATTTTACACACAGTGGAGGATGCAAAGGTTACTAAATTCTGACACATTTTTTCACAATAGTTTTCAAAACTATGAAACAAGGAACACAATGGCTCTGTCAAGTCAAAAGTGGACAGATTCCAAAGTAGTTTAATATAAGGTTAAACCTACAGTTCAGACACACTTAAAAGAAAACTAGAACAGTGAGCTAAGTATCTAAATTCCTGTTATAGTCAAAACAGATTTGGCTGCAATTCATTGGTTTCTAACATCTTTTTAGATGCCCTTGGTATATGAGAAATAAGCATGAGGTTAGAAGATAAACACAGGCAGAACATTATGGTAGAACAATATCCTCTTTCATATAACATGCTGGAAATCAAGAGGGCAGCTGTTCTGCATCACAAATGACTTCTGGTGCCTATGCTGAGGGTACTCAATTATGCCTCTAGAATTTGATCTGAATAGTTTTCTAGGCTCCATCTGTTTATTTTTGTATGTTTGTTTGTTTGTTTGTTTGTTTTCTTGAACTGAATCTCATACCCACAACTTAATTCAGTTCCATGAACACCAAGAACAAAAATAATTTAATATGCCCCAAGCAGAAGGCTCCACCTAGGGTAGGTAAGTTAAGAGACCTTAAACATACACACAGATTTTGGTGAAGATTTTCATGTTTCCTTGCAAGAATTCTAAGTTATTTTTAATCCTAACATGAATAAGCTTATAAATAGCAAGCATTTGATATACCTATGTTTCACAAGAAGTGTTCCAGAGGCCAGGAACCAAGGATTCGGGCATTGTCTCTGCACTGGCTGAATTGACGATGGTGTCCTCTATATCAGTTTGACCCAAAGGGCTTTTTTAGTCTCTTTAATCTTCCCTTTAGCATACTACTCCTCTTTATCCGTATTAATCAGAAAGGAAGACTAAAGTGACTTGGTCAAACTAGTCATCAACAATATACATATCTGCATCTAGTCCACATTTTTTCATCTTTCAATTCAATTCAATTCAATTCAATTCAATTCAATTCAATTCAATTCAACTATACTACAAGGATTTTTTTTAGTTCCTAAAACAGATACCTACTACAGGTCGCATGAATTTTTCAATGTAATTCTTTTTGTCTTTGTCAATGATAAAGGGAATCTAGACAAATAGCTGAAGTGCAGATGATCTTTACAACACAGACTACTAAAGTTAGGTGAGATGAACATACTCATTGTTCATATTTTTTATTATAATCAGTCTGACATAATACAAGGAATGCTTAAAGCTTCAAATTTGGAGCTTGCCATTTTGATATCACTGAATAGACACATCTACACAAAGAAGGAAATGAAATAAAGGAAGGTACACAGAGATCCTGAAAACAAAACAAAACAGGATGATGTCACTGTGAGATTTCTCAATTATTTTTCAATGGTCTTGGAAATCTAGAGATATCGTAACCAACTGGAAGATGACAAATGTCATTCTGATATTTAAGAAGGGCAAGAGAAAAAACCCTGGTAATAATTGCAGTCCTGTCAGGACACCTGAAGGACAATATGGTCATTGGTCATAGCCAACATGGGTTCATGAGCTGAAGGTACTGCATAACAAACTTTTTTAATTTTTTTAACGAGGTCATCTAGTTGACCAAGGGAAACCAGCTGAAACCTTTTTTTTTTTTTTTTTTTTTTTTTTTTTCAGAAGAGCTTTTGATACTGCTCCTCACAGTATCCTTCTGCACAGCACAGCATACAGCTAGATAAAAACTTAATACTATGGGTGAACAATTGGCTGACAGGTTGGGCCCAAAGGTTGATAGTATATGGGGTTACATCAGGCTGTCAGCTTGTCACTAGTGGGGCTCCCAAGGGCTCAATTTTAGGACCAGTTCTCTTCAATGCTTTCATAAATGACTTGGAAGTAAGTCTAGAAAGACTTTTGAGTAAGTTTGCAGAAGATACCTAATTGGGAGGAGATGTTGACTCCCTGAAGTGTGGAGAGGCCTTGAAGAGAGATTTTGACAAATTAGAGGGCTGGGCATTAGAGGGCATATTGTTGATTGCATCAACAATATGAAATTTAACAAGTGTAAGTGCTGGATTCTGCATCTGGGAAGGTGCAATCCCGGCTGTATGTACAGATTGCGGGAGCAGCCCTGCAGAAAGGGATCTGGGCATTTTGGTGGACAGCAATTTGAATATGAGTCAACAGTGTGCCCTGGCAGCCAGGAAGGCTAACCATATACTGGGGTGCATCAAGCACAACATTGCCAGGTCAAGAGAAGTGATTTGCATGCTCTTCTCTGCATCTCAAGTACTGTGTGCAGTTTGGTTTTAGACACAACAGTATATGAAGGACAAAAAGTTATTAGAGAGTGTCCAAAGGAGGGCTACAAAGTTAGGGTTACAAATAGTGAAAAGTCTAGAGGGGGTGGAGTATGATAAGCAGCTGAAGTCACTTGGATTGTACAGCCTAGAGAAGAGGAGTCTGAAGGGAGATCTCGTGGCAGCCCACAGCTTCTTCACAAGGGGGAGTGGAGGGGCAGGTGCTGATTTGAAAAGAAAAATGAGTAATATTAAAAAGGACTTTGCATCCCTGGGAAGGTTGTTGAAGTGATCAGGGGCACAGGTAGTGTTCTCCTCTGTTCTCCTGCTGGGTGACTGGGACACAGAAAGAAGAAGGAGAATGGGACAGGTGAATGACTGTCTGCGGGGGTGGTGTCTGGACCAAGGCTTTGGGTATTTTGGTCTTGGGCAGCCCTTTGAGAAGCTGGGTATGTGGGCTGCTGACCGACTTCAACTCAATAAGTGGGGCACAAGTGTGTTGGGAAGCAAGCTCTCTGGACTGATTACTAGGTCTTTAAACTAGGTTTGATGGGGGAAGGGAGAGGAGTTAGAAGTGACAGAGAAGGGCTGGGTGAAGTTGTCACTGCTGTCACTGTTAAAGATAGTAAGGAAAAAAACTCTGAGTTGTCCCATAGGATCATCCAAGGGCTCATCAGAGAATGTAATTATCCCAATACCCCATCCGGAATCTTCTTGCATCCCTCCAGGGGTAGCTGTGCCTGCTGCTTCCTTAATATGCCTGTATACCAATTCGTGGAGCATGGGAAATAAACAGGATGAGTTTGAGATCTGTGTTTGGTCGCAGGGCCATGGTCTCGTTGCAATCACAGATACGTAGTGGGAGAGCTCGCACAACTGGAACAATATTATGGAGGGCTATGTCCTTTTTAGGAAAGACAGGCTCGGGAAGCAAGGGGGTGGGGTTGCCCTTTATGTGAGGGAGCAATTAGAGTGTACCCAGCTCCACCTGGAGGAGGGTGAAGGACAAATGGAGAGCTTGTGGGAGAGAATTACGGGGTGGGCTGGTATGGGGGACACTGTTGTGGGGGTATACTACAGGTCACCAGGTGAGGAGGAGGAGGAGGAGGAGGAGGAGGAGGAGGAGGAGGAGGAGGAGGAGGAGGAGGAGGAGGAGGAGGAGGAAGAGGAGGAGGAGGAGGAGGAGGAGGAGGAGGAGGAGGAGGAGGAGGAGGAGGAGGAGGAGGAGGAGGAGGAGGAGGCGGCGGCGGTGGCGGCCTACAAGCAGCTGGTAGTAGCCTCTTGATTCCAGGCACTGATTCTCATGGGGGACTTCAATTGTCCAGACATCTGTTGGGTAAGCAACTCAGACAAGCAAGTGCAGTCCAAACGGTTCATTCAATGCGTTGAAGATAATTTTCTGACACAGGTGGTAGAGGAGCCGATGAGGTGGGGGGTGCTCCTGGACCTTGTTCTTACCAACACGGATGAGATTGTTAGGGATGTGAAGGATGAGGGTAGCTTGGGATGCAGCAACCATGAGATGGGAGTTCAAGATGGAACTTGATGGAAGAAGTAAGGCTAAAAGCAGGATTGCTACCCTGGACTTTTGGAGAACCTTTGACTTCTTCCAGGACCTACTTGGGAGTATCTTATGGGCTAGATTACTAGAAGACAAGGGTGCTCATGACAGCTGGCCTACGTTTAGATAGCATTTCTTCCAGATTCAGGATCGGTGCATCCCTAAGAGTGAGAAATCGGGGAAGGGGGGCAGGAAACCTGTGTGGACGAGCAAGGAGCTCATCAATAAGATCAAAAGGAAGAGGAAGGTCTATGGAATATGGAAAAAGGGTGTGGCCTCTTGGGAGGAGTACAGGAGTATTGTCAGGACCTGCAGGGATGCGATGAGGAAGTCTAAAGTCACCTGGAGATGAAGCTTGCAAAAGAGATAAAGGATAAGATTTTATTTGTTTATTTATTAGAGTATGTAAACAGCAAGAGGAAGACTAGGGATAATGTGAGTCCCTGGCTGAATGAGGGATGTGTCCTTGTAATGGGAGATGCTGAGAAGGCAGAGATACTGAATGCTTTCTTTGCTTCAGTCTTTGCTTCAAGGACTCCCACTCACCCCTTGACCATGGAGGGAGGAGAAAGAGTCTGGGAAATGATCTTGCCTCTGGTTGACAAGGGAGTGATTCGGGAGCGTCTGAGTGGGCTCAACGTACACAAATCCATGGGTCCCGATTGGATGCATCCATGTGTGCTAAGGGAGTTGGCAGCCAAACTGCTCTCTGTCATCTTTGAAAGGTCCTGGAGAACAGGAGAGGTACCTAAAGATTGGAGGATAGCCAATGTCACTCTGATCTTCAAAAAGGGCAAGAAGGAGCATCCAGGAAACTATAGGCCAGTCAGTCTCACCTCTGTCCCTGGAAAGGTGTTGGAACAGCTTGTTCTGGATGTCATCTCCAAGGAATTGGAAAGAGAAGCTTATGAGGAGTAGTCAGCATGGATTCACTAAGGGGAAGTCATGCTCGACCAACCTCGTTGCCTTCTATGATGGCATCACCAGCTGGGTAGATGAGGGGAGAGCAGTGGATGTCATCTACCTTGACTTTAGCAAGATACTGTCTCCCACGATATCCTGCTAGCTAATCTGAGAAAGTGTGGGATAGAGGAGTGGACAGTAAGGTGGGTTGAGAACCGGCTGACTGGCTGAGCTCGGAGGGTGGTGATCGGTGGCGCAGAATCCGGCTGGAGACCTGTAACTAGCGATGTTCCCCAGGCGTTGGTGCTGGGTCCAGTCTTGTTCAACATCTTAACTGACAACCTTGATGAGGGAATAGTGACCATCCTCAGCAGGTATGCTGATGATACAAAGCTGGGAGGAGTGGCCAACATGCCAGAAGGCTGTGCTGCCATTCAGCGAGACCTGAACAGGCTGGAGAGCTGGGCAGGAAAGAAACCAAATGAGATTTAACAAGAGCAAGTGTAGAGTCCTGCACCTGGGAAGGAACAACCGCATATACCAGTACAAACTGGGGGATTATCTGCAGGAGAGGCGTTGGGTGTCCTGGCGGATGACAGGTTGACCATGAGCCAGCAGTGTGCCCTGGTAGCCAAGAAGGCCAATGTGATCTTGGCATGCATTGAAAGGAGCGTGTCCAGCAGGTCAAGGGAGTACTGGAGTACTGTGCCCAGTTCTGGGCTCCCCGGTATAAAAAAAGACAGGGATCTCCTGGAAAGACTCTAGCAGAGGGCTAAAAAGATGATATGGGGCCTGGAGCATATTCCTTATGAGGGAAGGCTGAGAGACCTGTTCAGCCTTGAGAAAAGAAGACTGAGAGGGGATCTTATCAATGTTTACAAATATCTTAAGTGAGGGAGACAGTGGGAATTTGCCAACCTCTTTTCGGTAGTCTGTGGGTATAGGACAAGGGGAAACGACCAAAGTATGGAGTACAAGATGTTCCGCACCAACATGCAAAAGAATTTCTTCATGGTGAGGGTGACGGAGCACTGGAACAGGCTGCCCAGGGAGGTTGTGAAGTCTCCTTCTCTGGAAATATTCAAGGCCTATCAGGACTCCAACCTGGGCAACCTGTTCTAGGGAACCTGCTTTGGCATGGGAGTTGGACCCAATGATTTCCTGAGGTCCCTTCCAACCTCTACACTGCTGTGATTCTGTGATCATGGTGCAGATCAGATACCAGAGAGGGCAGAGCATAGCTTCATTGATATTGTATCATCATATATTCATATCATCTTCTCAGATTCCTAGATGCATCTCAGTATCTGTAGTGAGTTTACATGGCAAAGTTTTTGTAGCAGGGGGCAGCAGTGGTGGCTTCTGTGAGAAGAATCAAGAAGCTGCCCATGTTAGATAGGGGCCAGTTTCAGCCAACTCCAAAAGGATCCACTACTGGCCAGTGTCAAGCCAATAAGTGATGTTGTTTCACCTCTGTGAGAGCAGATTTAAGAAAAGAGAAAAAACAAAAACAAAAACAAAAACAAACTGCTGCATAACAGCAGCTGGGAGAGTGAGGAGTGAGAAACAACCCTGCAGACACCAAGGTCAGTGAAGAAGGAAGGGGAGGAGGTGCTTCAGATGCTGGACCAGAAGTTCCCCTATGGCCTGTGGACAGGGCCTTGGTGTAACAGGTTGTCCCCCTGCAGCCCATGGAGTAAGACAGTGGAACAGATTTGCACACTGCAGCCCATGTTGTAGCCCATGGTGGAGCAGGTGCATCTGGCCTGAAGGAGGCTGTAACCCGTGGAGAGGAGCCCACACAGGAGCAGGTGACCTGTCAGGAGCTGCTGCCCCTGTGGGGGACCCAGGTTGGAGCAGTGTGCTCTTGATGGATGGACTTCATGGTACAGACCCATATATGGAGCAGTTCTTGAAGAGCTGCTGCCTGTGGGAAGCCAGTGCAGGATCAGTTCAGGAAGTATTGTATCCCATGGGAGGGACCCCAAGTTGGAGAAGGGGAAGAGAGTGACCTTGAAGGAATGGCAGAGACGAAGGGCTACAGACTGACTGTAAACCCCATTCCACCATTCCCCTGCACTGCTTGGGTGGAGGAGGTGGAAAAGGGTAGATGAGGAGGGAGGCATTTTTAGTTTCTTTCCTTTGTTTTTCACTTCTCTAGCTTGTTAGTAATAGGTAATAAATTTCTCTAATTTTCTCATACTGAGTCTGTTTTCCTATGATGTTAATTTTTGAGCGATCTCCGTCCTTATCTCAACCCTTGAGCCCTCTATATTGGATTTTCTCCCCCTTCCCTTTGAAGAGGGGGTAAGACAATGGATCTTGATTGTGGTGGATCTTGACTGCCCAGCTGAGTAAAACCACCACAGTTTCCTCACCTCTTCCTAAAGTTTGGCCATCAGGCAGATCAGCTTGTTTACCTGGGCACAAATCCCACAGGTGTGCTTGCTACCACTCCTCATCTCTGGGAATATCCTCAGGCACACACCACAGCCTGAAAGCTGAAAGTTGAATAGTCACAGGAACAGCCTGGATATTCATCTTCGTGGTTGCATCATCCTACTGGGTGTCAGAGGAACAGAAGCAAAGGGCATGGCTTTCTACCGTGGAATCGCCTTGTGCCTCCTTGCTGCCACGTGCCTCACAGAATATTGGTTAATACATTGTCATTAATTGAAGAGGCCATCAGGGATGCAGTCCAAACTTGCTGGTGGTCAGACCAAGCAGCAGGCCACCTACTGGCACAGTGCACCCACCACTCTTGCATGAACTGGTGTGTGAACTCCCATCTGTTAGTGTCCCTGGTCACAATGTTCATGGTCACTGGTGTCCCCCTATGGGTGCAATATGAGACTTCCTCCAGTTTGAACTGAGGTAATGTCATCTGGCACCACCCATCTCTTGTCCCCTCCTGAGACTGGTCACCTGTTGGCGGGGTTCTCTGCACAGATAGCCACACATCCTGAGGGTGTCAGGGCCCAGCAACCCCCTTGGGACCCTGTGGGACCTCACAAACCTTGTGCTCTTCTCAGCACCTAGTAACTTAGTAGGTTAGGCCTTTACACAGTACATAAATAATAACTGTCTGCAGTACAGTGTAAGAGAAGTTTCTGTAGAGCATCTAGAAGATGTGATTGCCCTCTAGCACGAGTCTTCTTATTGTTGCAATATTAGAAATACAAGCCCCAGGTGCAGAAAGTGGGTTGTGCGAAATGAGCCAGGGGTCTAATCAAATAGAGCCTCGTAAGGGAAGATCTGTTAATGACAAGTCTCTAGTGTAAATGAATATTTTTTGTTTTCATCAGCATTCCACTTTCTTCTAAAGTAGAAATCATTTTCATTTTAAGAATAATAAAATGAAGAGGAACCTTCCTTCACAGAATCACAGAATCACACAGAATTTCTAGGTTGGAAGAGACCTCAAGATCATCGAGTCCAACCTCTGACCTAATGCTAACAATCCCCACTAAACCATATCCCTAAGCTCTACATCTAAACGTCTTTTAAAGACTTCCAGGGATGGTGACTCCACCACTTCCCTGGGCAGCCTGTTCCAGTGTCTAACAACCCTTTCTGTAAAGAAGTTCTTCCTAACATCTAACCTGAAACTCCCCTGGCTTTCCTCTTCTTTCATTTCCATCTCCTCTTATAGATTGAGATTATATTTTCTTTTGAGGTGAGCTATCACAGCAGCGGTTCATAAAAATGAAAGGCTAGCTACATTTGCAATATTTCGTTTTATGCTTTAAGCTTGATTATTTATTTATTTATTTATTTTTACACACGGTTTATTGTCTACAGTATACACAGAACAAAATTCAAGACTGCACTGTGGAGAAGTTTAGAGCAGGGGTTTTATACATGTATGAGGCCTTTGCTTTTTGTATTCACAATTTTACTGTGTGGTTGTTCTTACTAGTTCTCATTCTGCTGAATCAGCTCTTACAAAAGCATCATTGTTCTTGGAGTCTTAGAGACTGACACAGGTTACAGACTGCTTAAGAAATGTGAATTAGGTGCGGTGGTGCAGAGGAATGAGCAGAATGAGAAGAACTTAAAAGCTGCTTTTTTTTTTCTCCTTCTGATCAGCTGTACCTGCCACTGTAAGTAGTGCCTCTATCCAGATTAGCCATAAGCTTCAAAAAGTTTTTAACAAAGCTTCAAAGCAGACAATTTATACATCACTATTACCTGACTTTAAAAACATTCCTCTTTCTTTAGGATAAAAACATTCTATAAAGAATATTTTATTTTTTTTTTTTGAGGAATAAAAAATAGAATTCCAAGAATTAAGAATTTGAATTTAACTGGACAAAAGCTGAAACCTACATACTATTTTTTTTTCCTTAATAACGTTGCAAAAAGCTGCCTTGCATTCCTTTTGTCATTCCTTACATTCATTTTGTTATATCACATAAGGTACTGTGAGCTGCATATTCTATACAGGCCTGCAGATTGGTTCAAGTGATTACAATACATTTCTGAGTGCTCATTTCCATACAGCAAAAAAGAGAGCAATTCAAATGAAAGAAGCTTACATGATATAGTTTGTGCCTTTGTGGGACAAATATTCTGCTGCAGAGATTAAGTGGGCCCCCACGTGATATTTCTGTGAGATTAAAAATTACCACAGAGAGGACAGATTTATGGGTTGTCCATTGCTCCTCTCCTCATGGTTATGTATCAGTGAAAATCAACATTCATGCTGCATCCTCAGGTCTCCTCCTCAAATGTCCACATTTTACAATATTCCAACTAAGAAGGAAGGCATATGAATATCCATGCTGTGTCTGATTTTAAACAGACACAGACATGATTGATGGGTGATGCTAGACACTTTTAACCTTATGGTGATATTCTTTTGAAGGTTGCAAAGTGCATTTTTCTGTAATAATTAAAGTCTGTGAGGTTCCAAATTCACCAGTATTTCTAAATCATAATGTGTCTGTTGCAGATGGACAGTTAGTCAAATAACCTGGCATCTGTACCAGTACAACATAAATGTCTGAATGAGGATGTACCAATTGAGATGTTTTCATCAAGTGACCAGATTGGTACAATACAGATGAAACCCTTCATTATCCACTGATGATAGATAGCATGTATAGTATGAGAGATATTTTAATGTTCTGACTGGAGGCAGCTGTAATTTTCTGAACGTGCATTTATTTATTTAAATGTGATTGACCAACATTCTGAGCACATATTCAATATTTAAATATAAACATAAAAAAAAAAAAAGTCTATGCTTTTGAGAAGGTATTGGCCTTTCAACTGACTTAAGTGAAACTGAATTATAGTAAATCAACTTCAGACTCCTTAAATGGTGATTGAGAGTATTTACAGGATAGTTAGATGTAGCAAAACTAGACTACTTTAAATTTAATTCTTTAGTAAATTCAGATTATTTTTCCTGATGGTCCTCCATGAAACATACACAGTTTGGGGGGTGAAAGCTACAATCATAGAATTATAGAAAAAGTCTAGGCTAAAAAATACCTCTGGATACACTCTGTCACAGCCTTCTGTGAAAAGCAAGGTCTTAGGTTGGCTAACCATGACAGCCCTGTTGATCTGCCTTGAATATTTCCATCAAGGGAGATTCCACCACCAGTCTGAGCAGCCTATGCAATGTTAAAATTTTTTTTAAGCTTTTTTTTTTTTTCTTTTGTATTTAAATAGAATTCCCCCTGAAGCAACTCATATCTGTTGCCTCTTTTCTACTCACTTTACAACCTTGTGAAAAGAATAATTACAACTCATCTGCAACTACCATACCAATGGAAAACTGAGATTAAATCCCTCCTGAACCTTCTTTTCCCTCAAGTGGAAACAAACAAACAAACAAACAAACAATGCTCGTTTAACCTTTCTTCATAAGTCAAGTTCTCCATAACTTTGATCATCTTGATGATCCTTCTCGGAACCCTCTGTAATTGTTCAGTCTGTATTATAACAGAGGTACCAAAACTGGGCACAATGCGCAAGGTAAAAAGAGCTAAGTAGTCTGGAATAATTTCATCCTTTGGTCTGCTGATGATACAACAACAGCTGAAGCTACAAATGTGTTTTGTCTTAGATGCTGCAAAGTCATACTACTGACTCATATTCAGTTCACTGTCCACCAGTACAAATTCTTCCCAGTCAGTTAGTTCGCAGCTTGTATTGCTAGTTAGAATTATTCCATTTCAGATGTAGGACTTCTATTTATCTTTGTTGAATCTCATGCAGTTTTTCTTGATCCATTTTTCTAGACTGCCAAGGATGCTGTGTATTTTCCTCTTCTGCACAGTTTATCTACCTCTTTTTCCAGTGGGTTGTTATTTGCAAACCTAGTGATAGTGTATTCAATTTCATCAACCACATTGTTTTTAAACGCCTTGAGGAACTCCACTTATGACTAGTTACCAGTCTGAGAAAATCATCAAAACCTTTTTAGTTTAGCAGTTTAGGCAGATTTCCATTCATCCTGAGGCTAATTTGCCCAGGCCTTATCTTACAATCTTCAACAAGGATTTGAGAGATAAAGTGAAGCATCTTGTAAAAGTCTAAGTAGAAGGATATCCACTGCTCTCCTCCATTAACTGAAGAAGCCGTTTCATCACAGAAGGCAATTGGTTAAGCCTGGTAAATCCACATTGCCTTTCCCCAGTCTCCTTCTTGTCTTTCATGTATGTGGAAAAAGACGTCAAGAGGATCCAAAAGGACTCATTACATACTTTTCCTAGGCTCTGAGGTGAGGCTACCTGGTCTTTAGTTTTCTAGAGCTCCTTTTTTCTAGAGCTCCTTTTTTTTTTTTTTTTTTTTCCTTCCCAGAAACAAACCAACAAACAAAAAAGCATAATTTTTGTTGATGGGTATATTTACCCTCTTTTGATCATCTGTGATTTCCCCTAATCCTTCTAAAGGTGACAGAGTGGCTTTGCAATAATGTCTTCCAACTGTGTCAGATGCATCCTATCACATCCCATAGACATGCATATGTCCAGTCAGTACAGATGGTCCTTAGCTCAACTCTCCCCTACTATCAGTGATTAACTGTTTGCTCCAACATTGTTTCTTGGAATAGCAACTTGGGATCTGACCTCACCCTTAAAGACTCAGGTGAAAACAACACTGAGTACCTCAGTCTTATCTATGTCATTATTAAGTAACTTGCTAGCCCTGTTCAGCTTCAGTCTTGTGTCTTGTTCTTCCACTCAGTACAGAAGCCTGCAGAAGCCTCTTTCACTGTTTGAGTTGCAGATGAGCTTTTGCCTGCCTAACTGAATCTCTGCATACTCAGGCAGTATATATATATATAGTCCCATATTTTATTTTATCTTTTCCCATTTGAGCCCTTTGAGTACTTAACTGCTTAACAAGGTTGATTTATATCTATGCTGACTCTAATATTTTATTGTTTTGTTTTGTTTTGCTTTTTTTCCATTTGGGGGTATGGACATCCCCTGTGTTTTGAGCAGGCTGCCTCTGAAAATCTTCCAACAGTTCTGAGCACCTTTGCCTTCCAAGACAGGTTTTCATGGGGTTCTTAATAATTACCTGAGCAAATGTTTTCTAGCAATTGAAACCTGCAATTAAGAAGTTGTTTATTTTGCTACTTGCTTTCTTCTTGGCCCTTAAATATATATTCCCTCCCCCAGGGAAATAGATATTAGTGCTCTGCTTGATTTTTCCTAGTGTCCTGTCTATAAATTTGATAATTAGTCATATCTCAATTTATTACCTGTGGTATAAATTTCTATATAGTTTTGTTGAATTTATAATTTTGAATGAAAACTATGAAGTGATGAGTAGAAAGTGTGTGCAAGTACACTTAGGTATTACCATTATTATTATTTTGTCTATTTGTGAAATGTAAATTTGTTTGTTTGTTTTGGTTGTGTTCATTACATACATAGAATGTATACTAATCAAAGGATTTACTAATGCTTCTAGATACAAGTGTCTCAGGAATTTAGGAGAAAATAAAACTCTTTCCAAGAATTTATGTGCTTGTCTCTTCTGCCCAATCTACCTCAATTTAAGTGGTTTTATATTTAGAACAGAGAATATTCAAGGGTCAAAATATTTCTCTGCCAGCAACAATGCCTAATTACAGAAATAATAAATAACATTTTCATGGCAAAAAGCAATAAAGAAATAAAGTTTCCACACTGATTTTTCAAAACAGTCTCTTTCCATAGCTTTGAATATGGATAAAACAGTAAAACTGTAGTAGTATAATGTAAACTGGGACTATTCTTTGAGAAATTCATCTCAGTATTTGAATAGTAATTGTAAATGGTACTCATTTAATCTGACCAGTCATTTAAAAGTTGGGCACCAGTCATTTGAAAACTGGGCATGCATTCCAAGTTAGGTGTCTGTACTTTATAATCAATGAAAAGAGAGAAGGAATGAGACCTCCAAAGAGTGATTAATTCATTTTTAAATAGGTATCTATTAGAAACATAATAAATATATTTCTGGAGATACTCTTCCTGTGTCTGTGGAGGACTTTTAAATGAATAACAAAGATGTCTAAATTTTAGTTACTTAAGCTGTGGTGAAATGAGCCTTATTTTCCGTGTTAGCTCTTCACGTACAAATATATTAGATGAGGGTAATACAGAAGCTATTTAATAGTAGGTGTCAATAATATGAATTGGCACAATGATGCAACCTGTACAGACAATAATATGATGATGCTCAACAAGTATAACTGTTTTTGTTTTGCTGTTGTTTTTGAGAAATACTTTATTTTTTTAATCAAAAAAGGTTTGATGGCAAATTATTTCAAACTCAGATTGTAAGATTAATAATGAAGATATTACATGCATGTACACTCCTCAACTTTCTAAATGCATTCCAAATTAGAAATCCTTTTCTATAGCTAAGTTGTGTCATTCGAATACCTATATTGCATCTTCTGTTTTGATTACTGTAATCAGTTACTTGACCTTGGAATTTTTATAACTTTTGCTATGAACTGTAACAGAAAAAGTAACAGTAGTTATTGCAGCCATCATCTTCATCTATCTATTTACTATCAATATTTATTTAATATCTATTTAATATCTAATTAAATATCCATTTAATCCCATTTTTGTTTGTTTGCTTGTTTGTTTGTTTTTTAACAGAAATGTTTGGTCTTAGAGTTAAGTTGCTTCAAAATTTAATCTCTTTTCCTTCTAACCTACTATTTCCCATCCCTTATTGTCTACTGATGCAGTCATACTCCACAGTCTTGTGTTCCAATTTTCCAAATTGCTGCTAAGATCTTTTCTCCATTGCATAGTGACATTTGCAGCTATAAATATATATATATATGTATACAATGGAAAGAAAAATGGAGAGGATAATTGTTCTGTTAAAAGGAACAGAATAATTTGTTTATTTCTATAACTATCAGACCTTAAAATCATAGCTTTTATGAGAAAACTGCTCATGTATTATTGTGAATGTAATCAGAATGCGTAAGCATGTCTTAAGTACAGCACTCACTTGATTGCTAGCACCTAATCAAGTAGAAAGCTCTGAGAGAGTACCTGAATACTCTCATTTGCCTGGCAAATCTGGTGGCTTTCTACATCGGGGTTAGAGCATTGATGATTAGAGGAAGAGCAACAGAAATCATCTATCTGGACTTGTGAAAGTATTTTGCACTGTCCCCCATAACATCCCTTGTCTATAAATTCAAAAGACATGGATCTGATGGAAGGATTACTTAGTGAGTAAGGGGTTGGCTAGATGGTCAGTTGAGGTAAATGGCTCAAGTGGATATCAGTGATGAGTGGTGATCTTCAGGGGTCTGTATTGAGTTTGGTGCTGTTTGAGATCTTTGTCAGTGACATGGACAGTGGGATTGAGTGTACCTTCACCAAGTTTGCACATGACAAGTTGTGAAGTGAGGTCAACATGCTGGAGGGAAGGGATGCCATCCAGAGGGACCTGGCCTAGCTTGAGAGGTGGGCCTGTGTGAAATTCATGAAGTTCAACAAGGCCAAATACAAGCCTTGCATTTGGGCTGAAGTAATCCTAAACACAAACAGAGGCTGGGTGGAAAACAGATTGAAAGTAGCCCTCAGGATAAGGACCTGGGGATGTTGGTTGACAAGAAGCTCAACATGAGCTGGCAGTATGTGCTTGAAGCCCAGAAAGCCAACCGTATCCTGGGCTGCATCAAAAGAAGCATGGCCAGTGGGTTGAGGGAGGTAGTTTTCCCCCTCTACTGTACTCCTGTGTACTCCTAAAGCACTACCTTCAGCTCTAGGACCCCCAGAATGAGAAGGACAGGGACATATCAGAATGAGTCCGGGGAGGACCACAAAGATGATCAAAGACCTGGAGAACCTCTGCTATGAAGATAGACTGAGGGAGCTGTGGTTGTCCTCTGTACAAGGCTTCAGGGAGACCTTATTGTGGCCTTCCAGGCCCTGAAGGGGGCCTAAAGGAAAGCAGGAAAGGGAGTCAGGTTATCAGGGAGTGTAGTGATAAAACAAGGATTAAGGGCTTTAAACTAAAAAAGGGTAGATTTAGGTTAAATATTTGGAAGAAATTATTTCCTGTGTGGATGGTGAGGCACACCACATGTTGCCCAGAGAAGTTGTGGATGCCCCCTCCCTGGAAGTGTTCAAGGCCAGATTGGATGGGGCTTTGAGCAACCTATCTAGTGGGTGGCATCCCTGCCTATGGCAGGGGGATTAAAACAAGATGATCTTTAAAGGTCACTTCCATCCCAAATCATTTTATGATTAATTCTGTGATTCTGTGACTGTACATGTGTACATTCTGTGGCTCTACGTGAGTAAGCTCAGCCACTTACATCAGAAACAACAAATATATGTTACCAAAATCAAAATGAGTTTCAGTGACATGGTCCTTCCTCTCTAGGCCTGTATTCACTTGCAGAAAAGGTGTGCTTGGAAATCACACGAAGAAATAAAAATAAAAATAAAAATAAAAATAAAAATAAAAATAAAAATAAAAATAAAAATAAAATAAAAATAAAAATAAAAATAAAAATAAAAAAAGTTTTACCAAGGAAGGAAACAAGATATCTACAATCAGGTAAACTTAGTATATATCAACACAATAATGGTATGGTCTCTCTTTTACTCCCCATTAAATATCGAAGGTGAAGCACAAGTAATCCCCTTCCATATTTGGAACTGGGCTGTGGACATGATGGCCTGGAACAGTTGTTGAAATATATTATATATTTTTTATATATATATATATATTATACATATATATTTATTTCTTGTGAATCTCTTTGGACATTTAAACCTTTTGTTTATGACAAAACAAGTGTTAGGATTAACATCATTGAACCTCAAGGATATATAATGTCAGAGAAGGGGTAAACCCATTAGAAGAAAGGAAATCATTCAAAATGTAAAATATTGCTAATGTGTAGATTTCAGGTTTTTGCATGTATGAATCAACTCAACAGATACAACTGAACAAAGTCAGATTAATATTCATTAATATGAACAATTTCAACAAGCCACACTTCCTAATTGAAAACTCAGATCCTATTGACTTTTGATTTGTCTTCTTTAAAACAGCAAGTCATCTTAGTAACTCTTTGGTCAATAAAGACAAATTGACACTGTGAGATAAAATATTCTTAATCTATTTTCAGACATTAGTGACATCTTCCCATAGCTGAAGAATGAGCTTTAAAGGGATTAACTCAGATTTCTATGTCTTAGATAGTAGAAATTCACAGTTGAATTTAATGAATTCCATTTAATGTGTCACTTTTTAACAGAAGCACAGTACTGTGAATGAAATATATTACAGAATCAACAGAATCACAGAATTGTCTAGGTTGGAGGAGACCTCCAAGATCACTGAGTCCAACCTCTGACCTAAGAGTAATCATTCCTTCACTAAACCATATCACTAAGTTCAACATCTAAATGTCTTTTAAAGACCTCCAGGGATGGTGACTCCACCACTTCCCTGTGCAGCCCATTCCAATGCCTAACAACCCTTTCGGTAAAGAAGTTCTTCCAAATATCCAACCTAAACCTCCCCTGGCACAATTTTAGCCCATTCCCCTCATCCTGTCACCAGGCACATGGGAGAATAGACCAATCCCCACCTCGCTACAGCCTCCTTTAATGTACTTATAAAGAGTGATAAGGTCGCCCCTGAGTCTTCTCTTCTCCAGTCTGAACAATCCCAGCTCCCTCAGCCACTCCTCATAAGACTTGTTCTCCAGACCCCTCACCAAATTCTCTTCAAGGGGCACCCGGATATGAACCAGGGACCTCTTGATATTATAATTGTTCAGAGTAACATGGGTAATTCTTCAAAACAAATAAAATGCAGTAACAAGGGGAAAAGTGCTTATATCTTGTCTCTTTCAAATCAAGCAAAGAAAATCACTTTCATATAACATCTGCTGGATTACTGAAATCTGATCTTTACAGATCTTCAGTCATGATGAAAGTTAGCTTTTGGTGACTTCCTTTTCACTCCTTCATGTAAGCAGTCTTTATTACCTCCCACTTCAGTGACCTACACATGAAGTTTGTCTCAGATACAATCATGTGAAGTCATGTTCTTACCTTCATTCACGGATGTTTTGAGACTTTATGAGCAGTGCTGATGATGCATTCAGATGGTCCCGTCTTACTGTACAGTAGCAGCTTTCCTAGAAAATAATAATGGAGATAATCCCCCATAAAACTGCTTCACTAGTTTAACATTATCGATAAGTACAAAGTTCTTGACATTCTATCTTCCTCCTATATTGGTATAGATTATTGGATTATTGATGACCCAGTTTTCCTTCTCTCGTGTTTAAATATTCATGTATTTATCAAGTTCATACAATTTCAAAATTAAAAAAAAAATAATAATATACATTCTACTGCTGAGAATTTGCTTTTTTTTTTTTTTTTGTTTCTCCCACACTCACTTTTTTTTTTTTTTTTCTTCTTCCAATACCAGTAGAGTGCCAATGTACTTATTTTCCTTTAAACATGCTGGATAGTCATGAAAAAATCTTTCTGAGACTAATATTATTATATACATTGAATCTATATTTTCTTTCTTATACAAAACTGACTAGGTTGGAAAATTATTTACTGAAAGTCACAAATAATGACCATATTCAGTTTTAGCTTACCAGGAAAATAAATAAATTAATTAAAATATACCTCCTGTATTAAGATATGCCATTCTACCAGGAAAAAGAAAAAAGGCAATGATGTTTTCTTATATTGAAAAATAATTCAGATTCCTAAATCTAAGACAATATCTAATGCCAAATATTTGGATCAAAGTATCTAGGTCAAATGCTACTTATTTGGAAAAAAAAAAATCTTATAGCACAAAATAGAAAAAAAAAAATAATAAAATAACAGAGCATCTGTGGGTTAGCTACAGCTGAGTTACTAGGACACAAATCTTTCATCTAGACAATCCATTAAAACTGAATCTCTGTGTGTGAGATATAAAAAACCTAGAGTTTATCCACAGAAGTCCAGAAAAAAAAAAAAAAAAACAAAAAACAACCACATAACTGTAGCCTACATCAATTGCTTGAGAATATTTTAACATATTTTTAATTTAAAGTGAATCGTTAGTTTTACCTTTGCATTCGATTCATTAAAATGGTCATTTTTCCTTAGTACTGAAAGGAAAGAGTGAGAGATATAGAAGTAGACAGATGTGAAGCAATCTATGTTAAGAATTTCCTAGGGAACTAATATTATACTGTATAAATAATATCACATTTCTTTCTGTTGTTTTCTAATTTTAGAACAGAATGTCAACATTTAACCCTTTCTGGTTTTAAATATGTTCTCCATATACCAGCCTCTGTTATTTAGAATAGAGGCATGTCTTTCTTACAGAGCATTCATAACATCTTTTTGGTGGGTCTGTTATTAAGTCAACTCCAGACAGCTTTTAATTATTTCTTCAGACTTAAATTGTGTCCTCTCTGAATATGTGTTCTGAAACGGCTATTAAGGGAATAATGAATGGGTCATTCATTATTGATGTGAGTGAGCAAAAGAGGACTCAATTCACATACAAACTGTGCAAAGGAGAATAGATTGGGGGTTTTCATCATCTGTTACTCCTGGGTTTCACGTGGAATAATAGAAAAACCTTCAATGATACCATGTGGTCTAAGGTAAACAGTTTCTGCATGTCAAACCCCTGTTCACCTCAAACTGCTCAAACAGCAAGCCACTCAGTAACATTTTTGTACAGTTAAGGGTACTGGCGCACGCTTCGTTGGTTAGAAACTGGCTGGATAGCCGGGCCCAAAGAGTCGTGGTGAATGGAGCCAAGTCAGCTGGAGGCCAGTCACTAGTGGCGTCCCCAGGGCCTCGGTGCTGGGGCCGGTCCTCTTTAATATCTTCATCGATGATCTGGACGAGGCATCGAGTGCACCCCTCAGTAAGTTCGCAGATGACACCAAGTTAGGTGCGTGTGTCGATCTGCTTGAGGGTAGGAAGGCTTCTGCAGGAGGATGTGGATAGGCTAGCACCGATGGGCTGAGGTCAACTGCATGAAGTTCACAAGGCCAAGTGCCGGTCCTGCACCTGGGGTGCAATAACCCCAAGCAGAGCTACAGACTGGGAGAGGAATGGTTTGGAAAGCTGCCAGGCAGAGAAGGACCTGGGAGTGATGGTGGACAGTCGGCTGAATATGAGCCAGCAGTGTGCTCAGGTGGCCAAGAAAGCCAAAGGCATCCTGGCTTGTATCAGGAACAGCGTGACCAGCAGGGCTATGGGAGGTGATCGTCCCCCTGTTACTCAGCTCTGGTGAGGCCGCACCTCGAGTACTGTGTTCAGTTTTGGGCCCCTCGCTACAAGAAGGACATCGAGGTGCTTGAGCGGGTGCAGAGAAGGGCGACGAAGCTGGTGAGGGGCCTGGAGAACAAGTCCCTACGAGGAGCGGCTGAGGGAGCTGGGCTTGTTCAGCCTGGAGAAGAGGAGGCTCAGGGGCGACCTTATCGCTCTTTATAGGTACCTCAAGGGAGGCTGTAGCGAGGTGGGGGTTGGCCTGTTCTCCCACGTGCCTGGTGACAGGACGAGGGGGAATTGGGTTTAAGTTGAGCCAGGGGAGTTTTAGGCTAGATGTTTAGGAAGAACTTCTCACTGAAAGGGTTGTGAGGCACTGGAACAGGGCTGCCCAGGGAAGTGGTGGAGTCACCATCCCTGGAAGTCTTTAAAAGACGTTTAGATGTAGAGCTTAGGGATATGGTTTTAGTGGAGGGCTGTTAGCGTTAGGTTGGAGGTTGGACTCGATGACCTTGAGGTCTCTTCCACCTAGAAATTCTGTGATTCTGTGATTCTGTATGCTAGAGAGCTAGGACTCCTCCTAATTTCCCCAGAGCCCCAGTTTGTGACACTAGTGCTTATCCTGGATAAATAATTAGTTGGAAGTCATGCATAAGTCAAACCAGACTAAAGATAAAACTAAAAGAAAAAGACTAAGCCTGTCTTCATAACCTCCAAATGAATATGTCTAAAAAAATTGTAGAAGAAAATAGGTATGGAAATAAAAACATTGAAAACATATTTATGTGATGATTACATCAGGAAAATCTTCCATGCCCTCATTCTGTTGTTTTGCTTTTCCTCTTCTGACAAGACAAGTTTTCAGCTTTTGATTATACTGTCTCCTACTCAGTGGGAGAATGCTATAGCCTTAGAGACAGCTATTTTTCTGAGGTATTGTAGAGGATCTACATTAGTTCAAACTAGCTGCTGATTAACTGTTTTCACATCAACTGAAGAAAAGACCTTTTTGTTTTTAATTTTTAAGAGGATAAAGTACTATAAAGACACATCAGCATTTTGGAAGACAACAGGAATGGACAAAAGGAGGGGAGGATATACCACCAAATTATATCTTCCTAGTAAAGAATGAAGTTAGTGTTTCTGGAACACTGTATGTATTTTTATTTTTATTTTTAGATACTAAAACTCATATATATATATATGATATATATGTATACACTATATATAGTTTATATATATATAGTTTATATATATTATATAAACTCATATATATATATACTAAACTGATACATATATATGTGTGTGTGTACTGCTCACTTCTCTCTCTATATATATTTAAATCACAAATTCAACTAAGCAATAAAAAGTAGTAATTTATTCCAAAATAGCCCATTATTCAGGAGGACATCAAGTTCAGAGTTGGAAAGGAAGAAATAAGCCAGAATCCTAACAAAGTGAAAAAGAACTCAGTTATGCAATGTGTAGAACACATTGTGAGCTGATGTTTTCTTATCACTCATTGAACATAGAAGATCATAAGAAATTCCAAAGCATGAGAGAATTGTACCAAAAAGGACAAAAGAATAATATAGCAAAAGATTTATTCAAAATAGAGGAGAAATTCAATTTTAAACTTTTGTCTTATCCTTTTAAATGATCCTAGCTCCCACAGCAGAAGAAAGCATGCACAAACCCTATAAAAACTATTCACATATATGTTTTTTAATTCAAAATTAATGAATCATAATTGTGCTGGCAGTAATCCACTTTAGAACATGACTGACACTTCAAAGCTATGTTCTGATTAGTTATTTGGACCTTTGGATTATATTATAGCTATTCATCAGTTTTCAGCAATGAGTCTTTGGAACATAATCACTAAAAACTCCATGAAAATCCTATAGCTAAGACAAATAAATAAATGTATGAAATGACAAATAATTGCTTGTTTAAGCAATGTTTAATAAATGTTTGGGTTCTTCCCATCTCAGTATTTAGTTGCAGATAATTCTTTCTTTCTTCAGATACCATTTTTCACCCTGCACTGTCACATTTTCTATGACCCATGCCTGGTGAGAAAGCTGTCTACAAATCAATAGTCAGTGACTGTTACAAGAGTTATCTTTTTTCCTTTTTTTTTTTTTCTTTTTTTTTTTTTTTCTTTTTTTTTTCTTTTTTTTTTCCCCTCACACAGGCTAAGAACAACATAAAAATATAATCAGAGATCGGTTGAAATTAGAAGATACCTGTGGAAGTCATGTGGTCTAACCCTCCTGCTCAGGCAGAACCACCTGAGATGCATGGATCATATTATCTGTTGAACACGTCCAAGGATGGAGACTTGGAGGCTCTATGACCTTTGTGGGCAACCTGTTCCACTGCTCAGTTGTAGTTACTCAAGATCTATTAATTAATATATATATATATATATATTTTTTTTTTTTTTTTCCCTGAGTTTTATAATTACTCAGGATTCAAATGCTTATGCTTTGCATTTTATGTGTCTCTTCATTACTACACCAGTGCTAAAACTCACATCAAGTGTTATGTGAATCTCTCATACAATTCACTGTGGTACAAGGGTATAAAGACAATGCAATTCTCACAGGTATGGTTATTATCAAAAGGATTAGTGTTTTACAGAACAATCCCATGGATATCTAGAATAATATGGGATCCTTTTTTATGTAGATGAGGTGGGATTCATTGGACTAGGTTCCATATGCAAAGTTGCCATAGTCTACTGGTATTGATGAGTACATAGGAACTATGATGTGAATGTCATAGGTTAGGTAGGAACATAAACTTACCTTTTTGCTATTGAAGACGCATTTATTTTGTAGTGCCAAATTATCATTCAGGTTATAAATTCTATATATTTTCCAAGTAAATATATAAACTTTGTTTAGTACCATGGGGTCTTTTAATAGGCATGTAAACAGAATCCTGATTACACCAGTGTAGTTAGCTGGACAAAAAAAAAAAAAAAAAAAAAAAAAAAAAAATGGAATTTTTCAATGTAGCTATCTTCCATACCTTCTGTGCTGACAATACAGGTAGCAAGAGGAAAACCTCTCCACACTTGCCAGCAAAAATATTTATCTGCATGAGGATGAAGGGAGCAAACTCTTAATATTCAAGATTGACACTAAATAGATGTAATTTATTTTTTTTCCTTCCTCTTTCTAAAAGCTGGACATAGAGGCAGATAAGGAACATTCAGAGGAAATATGAGAAGTTACTCTGAACCTCAAGTCTCCAGATCTAAGATTGTCAATAAAACCGATGGAAACAAGTAAATGATTTGCATAGCTTCACTGAGTTATATTGCCCAGTCTTAGATTTGGAGCCTTTAATCTGGAAACAGAAAAATCAGCAATATCTGGGAGCTAAATTTTAGTGTTCAAGCATTCTTTGGATTTGCTTCACATGTAATCTTTATTGCTTAAACTTGTAACTAACAATGTAATTAATTTGAACTACCTTTATATATTTACTACACAGCCTACATGTAAACTGATATTTGACATCACTTTATAGAGTGTAAGAAACATATGAGGAAAAAAATTAACTCATCCTACTCTAACTATCTAATCAAGTTAGAGGAGTTGTACTATACATATGTGCTTCTCTAGAGAATAAACAGCAGCTGGGGTAATAATAGACTTTATACTGCATTATATCAAATTTATGTTAAATGATGCCACACTATAAGTCTTGATAAATGAAACTTTTGTTTGTTTATTGTAATATCACATCTATTTTTGTAGCAGTAGTCAATAAGTGAGAAGGATATCTAGGGACTGTTTACATATTCATAGCTTCTTCTGGTTTACACCCCCACCTGCCTGCCTGCCTGCCTGCAGTATGCAGTCGTATGTTAAATGTATCAAGGTCACACCATATAGACCATGTAAGGCACTGTAAATGGCAGAAGAAACACAGAGACATACTAGAAAAATTCTGGTACAATATTTAATGTGTTAGATTTCTTAACTGGTAAAAATACAAAATAGCAGTGCAGGATTGTCAGTAGTCAAGTCCCATGATGTTACAATATGAAGACAGACTGTAATCATAGGCATCATATTATGTTTGATTTAAAGAAAAATCAACTGACAAAAAGATACTAGCTAGTCTTGGAGATTAGGGTTATAAATTTCAAGTTCATTTTCACAATGTTCTGTAACAATACCTGAATCAGGAACTGGCTCAGTATTTCACAGGAGATTCTTAACAGGAATACTTCCTTCACAGGAGCAGGAGTGTTCACAGATCAATCTTTCCTAAAGCACTCAAGCTGATTTAATTATTTTCACCCTCTAATGATGATGAATAGTCAGTTGAACCTAACTGAAGATTAGGGTCAACACTTGTGGTTTAACCCAGCAGGAAACTAAGCACCACAAAGCTGTTTGCTTACTCCCACACCCCTGAGTGGGATGGGGAAGAGAATTAAAAGGGTAAAAATATGAGAATTCATGAGTTCAGATAAAGACTGTGTAATAAGAAAAAAAAAAAAAAAAAAAAAAAAGGAAAGAAAGAAAAAATCCAAAAAGATAAAAGCGATTCACAATGTAATTGCTCATTGCCGTCTGACTGATGCCCAGAGAGTCCACTTGAAATTGTCCCCAAGCCAAATCACCCCAGTACTGCTGATGAGCATGATATCAAATGAAATATTTCTTTGGTCAGTTTGGGTCAGTTGTGTCCTCTCCCAGATTCTTGTGCATCCCCATCCTTCTTGCCAGCGGGATAACATGCGAAGCAAAAATTCCTTTACTTAGTATAAACACTGCTCAGCAACAACTAAAACATTAGTGTTATCAACTATATTTTCATCCTAAGTCCAAGACCTAGTACCATGCCAGATATTATGAAGAAAATGAACTCCAGTGCAGCTGAAATCAGGAAAATGCTGAATGTTTTTGAGAATTTAGGCATTTGCTTCTCATATAATGCTATAGATCATCCATAAACTGCTTACTAGTCTGATAGCCATAAAGATGTTATCATCTTGTATTAATTTCTGTTTTGTCTCACGTACATGTAATTAAAGTTTCCTATTTAGTATTTTATCCTATGTATTGAAAAACTGTATTCCTCTGTGACTCTTGTGAATTGTATTCCTGTATTCTTGTATTCCTCTGTGACTTCTTGAAACTCTGTTTTGCTGTTTTTATATTTTTCCCAGTATATTAACCCCTGCAAGTAGACATCATTGACAAACTTTCTTTTCCTCCCCCCCTCCTCTCCTCTTTTCTCTCCCTCTCTCCCCCTCCTTTATCCCTCTCTCTCTCTCCCCCCCCATTAGTTCTCAAGCAAGTAAATATTAATCTGAAACTGAGTTCAAGCAAATATCTAAAACTTTAAATTATAGCAGCTGCAAGAAGAAAGTAGAAGCCAGAATCAACAAATTATCCAATATTCTGCTTGCAGTTATCTCTTCCACTGATGTAAGTGACGATTCTGCATCATTTAGCTGGGTGGGAGGGAGAGATGTTTTGGGCTGAAGAAAACTTTGTTTAGATCAGGCAATCTGGCATAGTACTACTATAATATCTTCACAGGAAAAAAAAAAAAAAAAAAAAAAGTTAATTATAAAGCAAATGTATTTTGCATAAATTCTGTGTGAAACATATGCACTGCTATTTTAATTTAAATGTCTTTTTCAGAAAAAAATAAAAAAAAAAGTCTTCCTTTATTTGAAAATATTAAGATATATTAAGCTAAAATATCGTTCTACTTCACAGTTTAGGTGACATTTCTCACAAAGGCATGGAGAAATTCCAACTTTTTTTTTTTTTTAATCTCAATAATTCTTTACATATTTCCTTGAGAAGTCTTAAAAGATCTTCTCCAGGAGTAAATAAGAAAGAGTATCTGAATATTCAAAAATTTTAAAATGCTTTCAGTTGTAAATGACTTTTAATTTTTTGGACGTTTCAATAATTGTTTCTGTAAGTCTGTAGAAGCATAGATTCATTTTATGGATTTATTCCTTCAGTCTTACTAAGTAATAACAAAATTGGGCACATAATTTTAGGAATACCCAAATTTGTTTCACACCAAATAAACTAGCAATTAACTTTCTGTTGGAAAGTTTTCTTTTAGGAAGAACTTTTTTACTGAGAGGGTTGTGAGGTATTGAAATGTGCTGCCCAGGGAAGTGGTGGAGTCACCATCTCTGGAGGTCTTTTTAGATGGAGGACGTTTAGATGTTGAACTTAGTGATATAGTTTTAGTGGAGGACTTGTTAGTGTTAGGTCAGAGGTCGGACTCGATGATCTTGAGGTCACTTCCAACCTAGATAATTCTGTGATTCTGCGAACTTTATAAATAATATAAATAAATACATAAAAAATCTTAAGTTATTGTTATTACAAAAAAAAAAATAAATCACAAGTATTAAATATAACCTTGGAATTTGGAAATTGATTTTCTGCAATAAATACATTTTGCATTGTCTTACAAACATATATAATATATATATATTTATTTTTTTTCCTTTTTACAGGTCATTTAAACTCCATAATGTTTTGGGACTGCATGTTTCCAGAGACATGCATATGTAGTATTTTGCATGTACTTTAAACGACCTATTGCAGCGTTTTTATATCATCATTAGTTGGTCAGGAAACTGTACCACATTTCAGTAGAAAAAATTAATAAGATAAAGTAATTTTGCAAAATTTGAGTTTTGTGTATTTGACTCACCAAAAATTGTGTATACAGTGCAATGTAATTTAAAATTCATATTTTGTTTTTCAAGTAGCATCGCTTCTGACAGAATCCTTCTACATGAAATGGAAAATATTAAGTATCTGCTTTTTCAGAAAAATACTAGTCTATGGCTTGCCCATAAGATATATGAAATACAATATTATATTGTGAATAGTGGGTAGATAAAAGTCAGATTGATAGACAAACTTGTTAGAATTACAGTCTTAGAAGGACACATTAAAATGTTCCAATCCTTCTTATCTCAGTTTTCTTACTCACATAGTGCATCAGATGTTATATGTAGTATCTTAAAAAGAATTTAATGAATTAATAAGTGGGAGTGTTTACTCCGAGCATACATGTTGATTTCTAAGTCCAAAAGAAGAACTAAACCTTGTATGAGGTGATGTAGAATGGGGAAATTGTCAAGGTTTAACAAAATAAGGCGAGAAGCTGCTCTTTTCTTCTCTAGTGACATATTACAGTACTTCACTCAGAGACAGGAGAACAACAAGAAAAAAAACAAAAACAAACAAACAAAAAAAAGCCATTGCTTTCTTTTCCTTTATAATATGAAATTAGCTATATCACCAAAGTCTGTAGATTAAAAACATTCACTATTCAGAGAAAAAAAAAAAAAAAAAAAAAAGCTTTCTGTTTATTTTGTTTTTGTAGCCTTTAAATCTCTTCCTCTAATAAACATCAACACATTAAAAAAGGTCCAAGTTGTTACATGTTTTCAGACATAGGGGAATGTTATTTATGCATCTTTTTCATGCTGGCTAACTGTTGAGCATGCATCTTCATTCTAGAGGACTTAAATATATTCGGTTCCCCCAAATATCCCAATAAGAAGAAAACAAGAACCAACTGTTGGATGTTTTGATTTAAGGAGACCCCAAAATCTCCTATGTTAGCTTACATGTTTTATTCATTGACATCACTTCAAGAGTCTTCTATAGTTATAGTTCTATTATTTTGTGAAGGTGAATGTTTCACATCAGAAAAATGGAGTCTGGGTTTTCATTTTGAAAAGAAAGATTTGGAGGAAAAAAAAAAAAAAAGAATTATTTTCAATGCTAATAATTTTCCAGTTAAGTTATCAAATCAAAATTGAGTTATTCTAATATTCCAATCTAGTTGTTTGTGTCCAGATGCACACCTTCAGGAATGGTTATCTGCAGTTATCTTATCTAAAGACCTTAAGAAGTGCTCCATAATTACCTTTTTTACAACTCTACTCCCAACTGGAGTTTCAAGCACCTGGTGAGGTAAATAGATTGATTGATTGATTGATTGATTGATTGATTCCTGTGTTGTGTTACTTCCAATCAGAGATGGAAGCATAAAAGAGAATAATTACTATATCTTCTTATTTACAGGGGTCCAAAGATAATACTTGTGTTTGTATATACACTTCACTCAGCCCTTGAGAACTCGTTATTGTTATATGTGCTAAATGAAGAGACTATACTAGAGAAATATGGTAAATCACCTTTGACATATGAATGTATGAAGTGGTTGTGTTCAGTGCAATGAACAATGGTCTCATCATTATTAATTATACTACAGAGGCTGTCTGGGTGGCAGTGTGATTTGGAAGAGGCATGTAATATGAGAGTACGTTATGAATGTTATGAAAGTTAAAGACAGATAATTTGAGGCAGCAAAACAAGTTATTAGAAGGATAGGAAGTTAGAAATAGAATACTTAATTGTACTTTTGAGCAAGTAGGATGGTAACAAGTCCCTGCTCTAAATATCACTATCATATCTCATTTAAAGATATGGTAAAAGTTCTGGGAAAAGTTGCCCAGGAAGGTTGTGGAATTGCCACTTTGGAGATGCTCAAAACTGAGCTGCATAAGACTCTGAACGACATGCTCTAACTTTGGAGTTATCTTGATTTGAGCAAGTTGGAGCAGATGATCTCCCAGAGCTCCTTCCAATCCAATTTATTCTATGATGCTGTGATTTAACATGTCACAGACTCTTCTGAAACATTTGGCAGAATAAAAGTTTTAAGAAATTAACATACTGTTCCATAAAAGATTTTTTTTTCCAAAGAGTGTTTAAGTACATAGTAGATAAGAAAGTTGAATAAGGACGACATTTCTGATCTGTGAGCAATTCTACATTTTTTGTGCTATTCCATTCCTGCATATGATTAAAAACAAACAAACAACAAAAAAAAAAAGAGACCACTTTTTGAAATTTCCCAAAAAGCAAAATTCTGAAAACAACAGTAGAAACAATAAAAGCATTCATAGCAATTAAAACATCTCCCTCTGCAGAGCCATTTTCACAATATTCTCTTACAACATTGTTTTAAAACAGAACCATTATGTTTTTCTTTCCCAAAAGCTCCAAATATAATTTGCTGGTTGTGCCAATGCTCTGCTAGATTTCATTCCATGTTTAAATGGGCACTCCTACAGAAATTTGATTCCTAATATTTCTGAGTAAATGATGGAAAACTGAAACACCTCAACGATTATTTAATCTTTGCCTTCTCTAATATTACATTAGAAAAACCTTCTGTCAATCATAAATTTTGTTTGTTTGTTTGTTTCATCATAGCTTTTAGAGAACTGATATTTACTTCTCTGTCATTGAGTTTTAAGTATGTATAACTAATACACCAGGTATTAATTTGACAAAATATGTTAAAGTAATGCAATTGTTTGAAGAACGGTTTTTTAGATACAGGATGTGCTTCTGAAAAACTATATTTACAGCTGTATGTAACTACCACAAAAACAGCAAAACAACTCTCCTTTTTGAAGTGATACTTAGCACTGGATATATTTCATTGATAAAGTTGTTAAATTTACAGCCAAGATAAATATGTCCATTGAATCCACATATATATACAAGAACTGATAGTTCAGTTTATTATTGGTAAGACTAATATTCTTAAATTCATTAGCTTACATTATGTAGAAGATAGATAACATAATTGTTAGCTTTCTCATGACCATAGTCTAAAAATTTCAAAATAATAATGTCAAGGTCTACACATATTATTTCTCTCACTATTGAATGCTTAGTGATAGAGCATTTCATAATAAAAGTCATCATGAAGACAGGTAGGCAAGGTGTCCTTTTTTTTTTTTTTTTTTTTTTTAAGAAGAAAACATGAAGTTCTGGTACTTTTAAGGCTTCTTAAACAGCCAATATCAATTTGTGAGAAATTCTCCTGATAAATAAATTGTGCTTTTTATGTTCCATTCAGGGTAGAAAAATATATTCTTAGGAAAAAAATACATTGGTAGTCACAATGTGTTCTGGGTTATGTATTGTATATAAATTGGTCTGTTTCTAGCTTGTTATTAAAAGCAGAAGAAAAAAAAACAGAAGTAAAAAGAAGTAAAAAACATTTTTTCAAGTGTTAGCAGCTGCAGAAAGTATATATTATCTCAAAGAATTTCAGACAGAGGCAAATTTTCAGCCTTTCAGGGTGTTACAAACTCAATCTGCTTTATATAATGATATGCTGAAATGATAAAATGACAGCTAAACTCCAAAACCTAAAAGGATTGTATATTAACTTTTAGATATAATGTAAAGCCTTCATTAACTTTGAATCTTTTCCAAATGGAACTAAAGAACAGAATACCATAAATCAGATGTTTACCTTCAGAGGGTAACCTCCTACTGTCACTGAAGTGACTGAAATCTAGGGGATGATAAGTGTATTTTTATTTGAATAACATTGTGATGCTTGCAATACATTAGGGACAGATATGACCTAGCATTTTATGTGCAGTATTCCTGCACAACAGCTTCCTTTAGTGCTCAGTTGTGACAGCAGTTACATGCTATGATACTGATTTTGGTCAAGACAGCTGCTTCTTCATCCTCAAGTTCAAATGCTCAGGTTCACAGGTTCTGTCCTTATTTTTATGCATGGGCATATGTGGAGCTGTATTACCTCTTCTTCTAAATCATTAGGTGGTGTATGTTTCCCATGTTAGCTTTTAGTAATTGGATCCTTCCATTCAAGAAGTATCTTAGAGTCTTCTATGTCTTTGTCTCAATAATGTTTTACTATCTTAGCATTATAAACTTTACATTGTTTTATTAATTTTCAGTAGTAGTATATATATATATATATGTATATATATATATGTATAACCAGCTACTGGTTATATACATGGTTATATACATGCGTGTATATATATATATATACATGTATGTATATATATGTATACATATATGTATATATACACACATATATTTGGTTTTCTTCCTTTTTTTTTTTTTTTTGCCATCTGGTATTCTTTGGATGATTTGCACATCCGGAAGCCCTACTGTCCTCCAGACTCCTAAACAGACCTGCGTTTTCCATTCTGTTCTCTCACAGTGTAGCAAGATCCACTGTAACACAGCCTACACCAACGTTTCCCTCACAAAGACCATCTACATAATCTTTTGCTATAATCAAAGAGTCATAATAGATACTCTGTTAAGCTTTATCTATTTTTGTTTGTTTGTTTGTTTGAAAAGTAAGATACTTTACATTTACTTCTGGATCAGAGTATTCTCAAGGCTGCTACAATGTGTTATAAGTTAAAATTATAGCTTCTGTTACAGTTTCCTGTTCATGTGTTCTTGAGTTGTGCAATTAGTAAGGACTTCATTATCTATGAATAGTTAGCTCCATTTGAACTCATCTGAAATGTTTAATTTAAAAATGAATCTTTTGATTCTATTGCTCCTTTAACTTTTATTATGAAAAAGTATATATATTAAAATATATAAGAAAAATATTAAATATATATATATTTTTTGTGGTCCTTCATCTTCAGTAGCTCTTTCTGTGCAAAACCATTAAGGAGATTCACAGGTTATAGTGTATACAGTGTAATAGTGTATACAGATAGTTTTTGCTTTTGCCTATATGGGCATGAAAAAGATGCAAGTTTGCTAGGGCTGGGAAGTTCTTACTAATCTTAGGTCCTAGTTGTCTGTCCTATATGAGATCAGGCACTGGAGTTGAGAGAGAGTAGAGAAGATATTTGAGTTATCTCAGGAAATTGAAATTGTGCTTTCAAACTTTTTTTTTTTTTTTTTTTTTTTTCCAAGTGGAAATGTGTGTTAAAAATGCTCAGTAAGATGAGTGGTGAAGAACATTATCATTAAATTCTAATAATAGAGTGCAAAACCAAAACAAAACAAATTGAATTACTCTTCTGAATGAAGAACTGAGATGACTGATAGAGTTGACTTCAAAACCAGAAGGGAGGAAAATCAGTATCAGGCAGTGTGGCAGTGATTTTTAAGATGGCAAGGGGAAGTTAGAAACATATTGCTGAGAGGGAAGCATATTGCTAAGGGAAAAGGCTGTAGCTGAGATCATTTTCCTAGTGTTTTGGGCAGACTGATTTCTAAAGTCTGGGAAGGTACTTCAAGCCAAGTACTTCAAATATAGAGCAATCAACAGTTTATTTTACCAGCCAAGCCAGATGCGCATTGATGTGAAGTTTAGAGCCTGGCAAACTTGCTAGATTCTGTCCTGCAGCTTCTGGAGTTTCAAGGGGATAAACAATCTGTAGTCAATTCAAAGGCAGTTTCTTTGGTCCAAAGGTGAAGTGACAGTTAATGTGCCAGTCATGTCAGTGTAGACTTTGTAGCAAAATAAAATACATACCTTGGAATTTTGAAGTCTGAATGGATTCAGGATGATGATAACCTCTAGAACAATTTTGGTTATGGTTAACTTTTTTTTTTTTCTCTTTCCCTTTACTTGTATTTATTTTTAATGTCATGAGGACATCTCTATTTAATTAATATTTCAAATACATTTGCTTTTCTTTTTATTCAGTATTGTTCATAACTTATCATATCTGATGAATACTAAGGAAGTCAAACCACTCTTCTGAGTAAAAAGATCCTGCAGCATAAGCAGATAATGCAAAAGGCTCTGTGCCAAGACACTGCTAAGACAGCAAATGGTATAGAAGAGCATGCCAAGGAATATGAACTTCCTAACAAAGTGCAGTCATCTTTCCAGTGATTCTGAATACATTAGAGTTGATGATTTACATGCATATACCTATCTTCACTTCCTTTTTGCCCTGAGCCTTTTGTTCAGATCAAACACCCTCTTCTGAATAGAATTATGGTCTACTGCAAAAGGATACCAGTAACTAAGATAAACACAAGAAGTACCACACAGAAGTGTCGAGAAAGGAAAGACTCTATTAAAATGTTATCAGCTAAACATGTGAGGAAGGAATTAAAGACCAAGAAGAAACTAGGAGGACTGAAGTCAATAATCCTAGAGGCAGTTCTCAGTTGCTCTTTAAGAAGGACAAACTTGAAGTCTGGTTAAATGCATAATGATAATTTTTCCTACAGCCTAGTGGCCAGCATACTACTGTGCTTTGCAGCCATCCTCATCATCCTCCACAAATTCTAGGTTTCCAAACCTAAGTCAATGTAAATCAGAAATACCTATGTAATATAGTGCTAAGTGGAGCAATAAGTGCTGAGGGAGCTGACAGGTGTGATTGTGAGGCCAGTCTCTATAATCTTGCTTGTTTGTGGCAACAGGGAGAAATGCCTGAAGATAAGAAGAAAGCATATATCACTCCTATCTCCAAGAGGGACAGGAGGGAGGACCCAGGGAACTACAGGCTGGTCAGCATCACAGTCCCTGTGAAGGTGATGGATCAGCTAACCCTGCAAACCATTTGTGTGCACATGAATGTGAAGGAAATCATCAGGAGTAGTCAGCATGGATTCACCAAGGGGAAGTCATGCCTGACTAACTTGATAAGCTTCGATAATGAAATCATCAACCTGAAGGATGAAATGGATATTGTCCTCCTGGACTTCAGTGAGGTCTTTCATATCATTCCCCATAAGATATTCATACTGAAGCTGTTGAACTATGGACTGGATAAGCAGACAGTGAGGGAAGTGGAAAACTGGCAAAACATCCAGACCCAGATAGAAGGGGTCAGTGGTTCAATACTGAGTCCAGTTCTGTTTAATATCTTCATTAATGATCTGGATCATATAATAGAGTGCAGCCTCAATAAATTTGTAGATAACATGAAATTATGGATGAATTCACCAAAAGGCTGTGCTTCCGTCTAGAGAGACCTTGACAAGCTGAAGAAATGAGATGACAAGAATGTCATGAAGTTCAACACGAAGTGCAGACTATGGGAGGGACAACCTCAGACATTAGTACATGCTTCCACTAACAAGGTTAATGGTATTCTTGGCTGCATTAGGCAAAGTATCACTAGCAGGTCAAGAGACATGTTCCTTGTTCCTTCCTTTTTTTTTTTTGTTTGTTCATATGTTTGTTTTTTGAGGTTTGACAAGATGACATGGACAGTAGGATTGAGTGCACCCTCAGCCAGTTTACCAATGACACCAAGCTGTGTGGTGTGGTTGACATGCTGGAGGGAAGGTTTTGCCAGGGACCTAGACAGGCTTGAGAGGTGGGCCTGTACAAATCTCATGAAGTTCAACATGACCAATGCAAAGTCCTGCATCTAGGCTGGGGTAATCCCAAGTACAAACAGACCGAGAGAAGAGTGGATTGGAAGCAGCCCTGAGGAGAAGAGAAGGACCTGGGGGTATTTGTTGACAAGAAGCTTTCTATGAGCTGGCAATGTGCGCTTGCAGCCAG